>NC_060896.1:28732776-28735276 GCF_014805685.1 Silurus meridionalis
AAGTGGGCGGGTCTGGATAAATAGGCGTGTCTGGGTGTGGCACAAAGTTTACATCGTTCCAAAAGGCACGAGACATGAGATCTCAGTTGCAATGGGGATATTAAAAATCATCGAAATATATACTTGCTCTTTAAAAGTTCCTCTGTAAATCCAGCTTCACGTTCAGCTACACCTTCAGCCCCAAACTTTAAAATTCAGGTGGGTTCTGACCTGCTTTGCCACCTGCATTTCAAACAGTCAGTCTTTTTGGATTTCCTTGAAATTCTCCTTTACCTTCACCACTACCTTCACCTTCACATTCACGTCCACAATTGCCAAAAAAACCCTGAACTTCAGGTGAGTTTGCCCTTCAATCCCACACACTGAAGTGCTCCAGATACGAGCTGAATATAGCTTGATGCAAGACAGGTGAGACAGAAAGGTAAGACAGACAGGTGAGACAGTCTCACTCATCAAAACCCATCCTAAACTTCCCAAGCAGTCCTCCAGAAAGGATTAGAAAAAAAGAAAATCCTCTGCTTGACTTCAATGTCCAGAGCTGTAGAGAAAGTGGACCTGGATCCACGTGACTCTGCGTCCTACTCCATCCTTCCACGCTCTCCACCTGCGCTTCACCTCTGCTTTCTTATTCCTTCCACTTTCCTCTCGACCTTCTCTGCAAAAAAAACCTCCACGCTCTTGATTCTGATCCAGATATTTCCAGCTGCACAATCAGTCTCAGTTATTCACACATCCTCTGGATTGTATCTTTTTTCTTGATGCATTCCATGAAAAAACTAAAAAGCTGGATCGTTTTTCTATCCAGCATGCAGAAAGAACACTGCAGCACCGATGCTCCAGTCCAATCTCACTGCCTCGAGCTCCCTCCTCTCCTCTTTCTCTCCTCTTTCTCTCCCTCTTTTCTCCCTCTCTCTCTAACACCCACCCAGAGCTCAGAGACCTGTTCTGCGAATTGCCTCCTCCTCCTCGCAGCATCCTTTCGTTTTTTTCTCTTCTTTCCACGCCTCCTTTCTGCATCCTTCCAGACCAATAGGAGGGGTGTGTCCCAATTCAACACAAGTCTTAGCCACGCCTCTTCCCTGCACAGCTCGTCCAATCGTGTGCCACTACCACCCTCCCCTTTGTTTCCTGTGCGGATATAAAAAGGACGAGCCGCATCACTTCTCCTATCGCTTACATCTTATCTGCTTGTGCTTCTGTCTACATACATTTCCATTGGAGATCTGATTTAGATCAGATTTTAATTAGAAAAATATCATTAATAACACAAGGACATTTCATTAAACCGCAATTTGGATTTTCTTTACAGTTTTATACAAAAAATTTAAATCTACATACATTACAGTTTTGAATAAACACTGAGGTTTGTCCAGATTTTTACTTATAAAACTGATATACTGCAAATTATACAAGAAATCATTCATTTCATGACATTTAGCTCAGAGAAGACGAATGAAAAGGAAATGTCAAAAGCTCTCAAAAGGTACCAAAGGTGTTTTTTTTATCTTTACACGTGAATTTTTCAGCCTCTGACACACTGCAGAGATACAAAGCTGGAAATGTGTACAATCGCTGTCTCACTCTGTATAGAACTGACACTGGATGTTACTATGGTTACAGGTGTTTATAAGCAGCGCTTTCATTTAGATTCAACTGACCACAAAACTACCTGTATGTTCTGAACTCACACCTGAACTTCCAGCCATTAAACCAATAGTCCATGATGTATTCCCAAGAATACCCATCAGAATTCTGTACTACATGATGTGGATCACAAAATTCATCAAAGTACCTACAAGCCCATTACAGGGTGATATAATAATATGGTAAATAGCCAGTACCATTACAAAACCAGTAAAAACCAGTGTAAACCATTAGGAGACATTTTAAATGATTAAGAACCCTTTATTAGATCATTCTTCATTCATAGATCTCTGAGTAGCCGGGCAGGGCTTTAAACCACCAACTTTCCGATCGGTAACCTTAACCACCAAACTACCACGTCTCCTTCATAAACCACTATAAACCATTAGAAAACATTATGAACAATTTAAACCCATCTGAAAACATGAAAAAGTATAAGGAACCAACTCCTTTACCTCACAAACACCTACTGACTAAAGGCTCCACTAAATAAATATGTGTTCAGCCTCGACTTGAACACTGAGACTGTGTCTGAGTCCCGAACACTGATTGGAAGGTTGTTCCATAACTGTGGGGTTTATAAGAGAAACATCTGCCCCCTGCTGGAGTCTTCATTATTTGAGGTACCAACAAATAGCCTGCACCTTTTGATCTAAGTAGGCGTGGAGGATCATACTGGTACAGAAGTTCACTCAGATACTGCAGCATGAGAGCGTTAAGTGCTTTATACGTCAGTAGTAGTATTTTATAATCAGTGTGAGATGTAATTGGGAGCAGTGTAGATGATTAAAACAGGGCTGATGTGATCATATTTTCTAGATCTAGTGAGGACTCTTGCTGCTGCATTCTGAACTAA
>NC_060896.1:28747776-28752776 GCF_014805685.1 Silurus meridionalis
AATACAATTTATCTTCTTAGGACTCTAGATTGTGAAACATAGTGTGGAGAACATCTCCTCATTTTATTACTACATTCAGTTCAGGTCATAAATGTAAACTTTGTATATTGTCCTATTTAATACTTGTATTGTCTCGTTTTGTCTCATTTTGTCTGTTTTTCTTGTTTTGTCTCGTATTGTCTCACTTTGTGTTTTGTCTCATTGTCTGTTTTTTCTTGTTTTGTGTTTTGTTTTGTCTGTTTTTACTGTTTTGTCTCATATTGTCTCGTTTTGTCTCATTGTGTTTTTTCTCGTATTGTCTTGTTTTGTCTCATTTTGTGTTCTTAAATCCAAGTTAAATGTATTGTGTTATTTATGTCTGTACTTTTGGGTCATTAATAGTTGAAACCAAATTCCTTGTGTGTCCACACACCTGGCCAATAAACCTGATCCTGATCCTGATCCTGATCCTGATTCTGATGTTGATGTTGATGTTGATGTGCTTGAGGTCTGGACAAAATCTCACACGTTACATTGTGGTTGGAGATGAAGTTTTATTTTTGTACTGTACTTTATAACCTTCTGTATTTTCCCTTGTATTTAACGAACACGAGTCCACGGAGAGAGACCTGTGAATGGTTTCAACTCGGAATATTTGTTATTGGTGAAAATTTGACTCCATACAGAATACTGATTTTGTGTATTGCATCATTTTTCAGGTCAGTGACAGATAAATTATTCCGCTTCTCTTTATGCCGAGTTAAAATTCACTTTTCCTGCAGTAAACAGGGAAAACATTGTGTGTGTGTGTGTGTGTGTGTGTGTGTGTGTGTGAGTGTGTGTGTGTGTGTGTGAGTGTGTGTGTAAGTGTGTGTAAGTGTGTAACCGTGTGTGTGTATCCAGATTTAATACTTTAGAAGAAAATTATGCGCCATCCATTATTTGCGTATCTGATGTTATCCATTATTTTCCTTCCCATTTATTAAACATGCATTGGCTCTAAAACTCTGAAATATGAGCGTATTCAGCGTTCTGGCGTGAAACTATTTATATAAAAAATGCACAGAAAGGCAGAAATAGTTTGGTGTGTAACCCATCAGCTCGTTTTTCAGAGTTTATAATTCTCCACCGTAATCAGATTTAGGAGTCTGGTATTATTGACTGTGGAACTTTCTGGAAGAATCTGGATCTTCTCTCTCTCTCTCTCTCTTTCTCTCTCTCTCTCTCTCTCTCACACACACACACACACACACACACACACACACTCAAAGCGAGCGAGGGAGTGTTAAATGGAAGTGTTGATGTAATCCAGCAGTAACTGATATCTGTGTTCAATCTGGAACAGGGATTAGTGTGTGATGGATGTAACTGCACCTGTATCACTCTATTCCTTTCCTTCCATCTCCTTCTCTCATCCTCTCTCTACACTTCAGGCTCTCTATTAGTTCAGTCCTCATTTCTAGACAGACTGGAGCAAGTCCGAGCCTCATACGTCTCTGAAGGGTTTCCGTAGGGAGCTGTAAAATATTTATGGTATGTTTGTGTTGTTCAGTGTTGTTACTGATAAGGACACATTTATACACTGCAATACAATAATATAATTCATATACAATTTTAGAGACTAGTTTTGTAACAAGCCAACAGATGGCAGCACAAGGCTGCACACACAGTCACAGGGAGCACCTGCACAGCTGGTGCTGTTCTGACCACGTCTGCGATTCTGACCACGTGCCCACCCTAACACTGAGATCTCACACGTGAGTTTCTCACTGGAAACAACACAAGCTCACATTTGCACCCACCGTATTTGCCGTATTTGGCTCCTGCAGACTTCACCCTCTTCCCAATGAATGAAGATCCAGCACAAATCACAGATGTTCAACACGCTTTGAAAAGAAGACACGTTCCAGAAGAACGCTGGGAGCACTGTACTGCTGTGCAAGAGGACTATGTTGAAGGTGATGGTGTGGAAATGTAGATAAATAAAGTACTTTCTTGTACACAGAGAGCGAATCTCCAAACTTTTTTAAACCACCTTGTAAATATATATAATACATTTATCTTATTGGTCAGTGTGAATGCTGGCTTGTGATTGGCTGGAAGTTCAGGTGTGAGTTTAGAACAATGGTCAGGTGATTCAGCGTTCTACATGGAGGAGTTTTGCGTGTCGTGGAATTTATATTGTGGAGGCGGTGATTTTGATAAAAGGCTCGTGCCACAAGATGAATTTGAGAAGAAGAAAACGTTGAAATAAGAAATAAAGAAAAAAAAACAGCACCAGGAGTTACTCCAACATTATTAGTATTAGAAGTGTGTGAGATTCGGAGCAGCAGAACTGCGGATGTAACAAGTCGTATATTTAATATATAATGAAAATGAAGTTATTTTGATCCGGTAAGTTTCACTCTGCAAACATCAATAACAGCTTGAACTGCTGGAAAGTGACCCTGGTATCAGGTGATAAGGTGTGAGACCTTACTCTCCATTAGACCTTGGATTGTTCTTCATATCCACGTTGTGCACTAACGTCCTGTAACACCTCACACCTTCACCTGGATCATCATCCTGCACATTCATTATTATTACATTAGCAGTAGTATTATAAAGAACCCTCAAAAAACCTTTTCTTCCCTTGTGTGTAGGTCAATCGCCGCTCTAACGCTGGAGATGTTCTATAAATTGGCCTTACAGAAGCATTAATCAGTTCCTCAGATTAAATCTGGTCCTGAACTCCATACATTTCAAAGACTGAAACATGGATAGAAAATAATGAATGTCAACTTCATTAGAGTGAGGAGCTGCAGAGGAATCCACAGAGAACGCCAAACACAGCTGTGAAGCACTAATTAACCACTCGCAGATCACCAGGACACGGGGAAAGAAAACACACATACACAGGAAAAGAACACTGGAAAGTGAATATGCTGAGAAGGAGAACCTCAAGAATTCAGAAGGAGAAAAGAGAGTTATTTTAGGAAAACGGAGCAGAAGAAACACAGAAAACCAGATCTTCTCGTTTTTTGACCTGAGAAATGTATTTAGACGGAAAATAAAATAAAAGGAAGATGAAACCTTGTTCTGGTCTCTTGTTCTACTATTAGAAAACCTGAGAGCTTTATGTTCTCCTGCTGAGGAAACAAAGAACTGCAAGCTTGCAACAACAACAACAAAAAAGCCAGGGATATACAGGTGATACAAAATTATTGGCACCCTCTTATGGAATATAGAATAAATACAATTAAACGTATGTAAAATATGTATTATTCATTGTATATAAATTGTGCATTAATTTCTACATTTGTGGCATTTCTACAAACGTTTCCCTTTTCTGAAAAGATTAGAAGAAGAATAAAATTTGAATATAAATATGTGTATAAATGACTAAAACGTATAAAAAGTACAAAACTGAAAATAGAAATATATATAATAAATTTTATTCTAATAACAAAAATCCAATATAACTGAAAAATTTAATCGCTGGACAAATAATGGCCAAAACTCTGGTCGCAAAAATCCAACAAAACGCTAAATCAGTTTATAATAAAAACTGGGGAAAAAACAAAACTCCTCGAGAACACGGAAAAAAACTGAGCGCCAAATTTACCATGGACAGTCTAAATACTCGATTTTGATTGGCTGAAGGTGTAAATTTAAACAGTGGATCATAAAGAATTGAGAATGTGTATGTGTACATGTGTATACGTGTATAAATCTGTATACGTGTATTCAGTTGTATGATGTCTGATGTACATCTGATTAAAATGCAAGGTTTCTTTTTTATCGATTAAAAAATAAACAAATAAAGAACTGTAGCTGTAACGAGTCGTATATAAACTGCGTAATGAAAATCAAGTGTTATTTTGATCCTTTCAGTCAGTTTTACTCTGCAAACATCAATAACAGCTTAAACTCTTTAATGCTCAGGGACCGTGGTAGAAGGTGATAATCCACAGCGAGCTGAGACTCCATTATAATGCTCTCCACTTCATCCTGTAACATCCTGTCTAAAATATAAATATACATTTCAGGCCTTAAAAAGTCTTAAAGTCACTGTTCTTGGTCTTAATTATTCGATGTCCATGTAACACTGCCTCTAACGCTCATGTTTCCATTGTGTTGTAGTTCTTTCTTCCACCAGTCCAAATAACATTTTCTGTATTAAGAGTACAAATGAGACCAACATGCAAACGGCCAATCAGCTTTCTGTTATTGAAGTGAATCTCTCGGATTGTATCACAGACGAAAAACGGATTTTATGTTTCAGGGAAGTGTAAGTTTAGAGATACTTCAGTTTGATACTTGGCTCGGTTAAGGCCAGTCGCTAACAACGTATTTCTGTGTTTTTGTGTGTGTTTTTAATGTCATTATATAGGTTTTAAATTTAATACTTAATAGTCTTAAACCTGCTAAAACCTTGTATTAAAACAGGACTATTAATATTAAACTATTGTTCATGTCAACGGCAGAACAAAAAATATCGTTTCTGACCAATCAGATTTGAGAATTTAACTTCAAAGTGTCCCGGTGTGTATTGCTGTAACCAGCGTGATCAGATTACCGGTGTTTTATATGTCATAAGGTCAGAGTTTTGGTGTAAACACTTGAGGACAGGGGCATTTTCAGAGACACTTCGTGATTCCACGATAAAGCCGCAGAAACAGCAGAGTGCTGAAATAAAGATGCCACGTGTTCTGAGAGAATGAGTTGACACGTCAATCGCTGCTTCCTGTATTAGCCATTAAAGCTGTCAGCATGCTGGGGAATGGTGTCAAAACACACCCGAATGTGCTGTGATGTAGAAAAAATAATAATAATCACCAAAATCCCACTGAGGGAGCAATTAATGATAATTACGGCTCTGACGGCCTCACAGCTTCGAGTTCATAATAAACACAGGCATGTGCAGATAGGGGTAACTATGAGGGGGTCTGAGGAGGTGGGGGGTTGGCGGTGTGTGGGGAAGGATGATGGGGGTGAGCTTGACCAGGGTACTTAAGAACCTGTCTTTTTCTAATTTATGG
>NC_060896.1:28755276-28757776 GCF_014805685.1 Silurus meridionalis
AAGTAAAATCTTTGAGTGAAATGTAGTGAAGTTACAGTGAAAATCTCCTCACATGGAAAAACTTCAGTAAAATACAGAAACGTGAAAAATCTACTTCACTACAGAAACACATTACATTTACTTTGTTACTGTTCAACACTGGTTTCAGGTTCTGACTCTGTTTCATGCTGGTCACTGATCTGCTTCTCAAATACAACACAATAAAACCTTAAAGAACCTTTAATCAAACCCTGAAGAGCAACTTAAACTCACTGCTCAAAATAAAACCAACAATTTGTTTTTAAAAACATATCTGACTAAACTTTTTAGACTCGATCGAGTCATATTAATCTGTATTTCTTTAGAATTAAACAGACGAGGCAAATAAAAACCTGGGATGATTCTGTTTGTTTGTTTGTTTGTTTGTTTGGATTCCCGTATTGGTTTTGGATTCGTCTGCCATTATCTCATTAAACCACCAGAACTTCCATCTGCTTGTGCTCTTATTAAACAGGATTTTATTATTATTATTATTATTAATATTATTATTATTATTAATATATTATAATTACTTACTAAACGCCTACTGGTGCGCACAAATACGTTGTCGCAAAACTTTTTATTCCAGATCAAATGATTCCACGTCGACCCTCGTATTCTGTCGCTTCTCTAAACAAATTAAAATGTAATTCTCAGGGAATTAAACAGCAATTTATCCTGTTAGAGAAAGAAAGATTTAAAAAGCTCATTTATTTTCTGCTTTGTTAAACTTTAATTCAGTGAACTGAACTGCCATAAAAGTGATTAAATCCTGTCGCCTGTGTCCCCACGTCCCTGTCCCGGATCTGCTGCACACACACACACACACACACACACACACACACACACACACACACACACAGTTGGACCCCAGAGGGCCTGCAGGTGACACGAGCTCGTTATAAACCGAGGCCTAATGATTCACGATCAGAGACAGGGGCAACTAACAGAGAGTATAATTAGATTAAAGAGAGCGACGAGGGAAGTGTGTACATCTTCTTTAATATAACGTGTGAAACGTTAGCGGTGAGATGCAGCCATGAAGACGGCTGTAATAAACACCGCCGTGAGTTAGAATCAGTCACAGTGTGTAGAGGCGTGGGAATTAATCTGCACGTGCATAATGTGCTAGTTAAGGAATAAAACTCTCTGTGTGTGTGTGTGTGTGTGTGTGTGTGTGAGTGATGACGTTTTCTCAGGTGTTTATTCCTCCCATACTGCAGCAAACATTATTTTTTTCCATTTCTAGTTAAATCGAACGCTCGTTTCCTCACACACCTCCTCGATTTCCCCCGTGTTACTCTCTGTTTTTGTTTGTTCTTGCGCTGCTTTTTCTCTGAAGACTTCTTTTGATACCACCTCGAACGCCGCTCTAGATAAGGGCGTCTGCTGTAGATTTAAGCCCCGACTCTGAGAAACAGCACGTCTCCAGTGTTTCATTCCTCTTATAAAACAGAGACACTTCACACTTGTTAAGTTTGTTCCTGTTCTCACTTACGTTATAGCAGCTATAAACGCTCACTCCCTCACCGGCCTTTTTCTGTTTTTCTCATCACATCAAACATCGATGTTTGTTACGTCGTCTTATAAAGTGGTAGCTCAGAGGTTTGATATCCAATCGAAAGGTCATGAGTTCAAATCCCAGCACCACCAAGTCGTGACTGCTGGGCCCCTGAGCAGGGCCCCTGAGCAGGGCTCTTAAACCTCATGCATTTAAATCTTAATTTGCTCAGGATAAGGAGCATCTGCCAAACGCTGTCAAAGTGCTGACACTGGAGACTCCTTCCTTAAAATAAATGCATCAAACTTTTTTTAATTTGTGAGCTGATATTATTATTAAATAGTATCGATAATCATAATAGAATTAACTTGTTCTAGGGACGGTTTATATTGTTGTAGAAATGTTATTAGAAAGTATGATGTGAGTTACAGTGTTATTCTGTATTGGTACAAATACATTTTTTTATGAGCCGTCTGCAACTGGCAACCCAGATTTATTTACTCCGTGTGAACAATAGCAGCTCTGACAGACTTCCACCAAATCATCTCAGCTTTACTGGAGCTTTCTAGATGGAATTTTTTACTGGATGTTTTTATGAAACAGGGTGAGAGTAGGTCTCTCTCTCTCTCTCTCTCTCTCTCTCTCTCTCTCTCTCTCTCTCTATATATATATATATATATATATATATATATATATATATATCTTCTCTCTCTCTCTCTCTCTCTCTCTCTGTCTCTCTCTCTCTCTATATATATATATATATATATATATATCTTTCTCTCTCTCTCTCTTCTCTCTCTCTCTCTCTCTCTCTCTCTCTCTATCTCTCTCCTCTCTCTCTCTCTCTTCTCTCTCTCTCTATCTCTCTCGCTCTCTCATTCTCCCTCTTTCTCTCTCTCCTCTCTCTCTCTCTCTCTCTCTCTCTCTCACTCGCTCTCTCACTCCCTTTCACTCTCCCTCTCTCCTCTCTCTCTCCTCTCT
>NC_060896.1:28762776-28777776 GCF_014805685.1 Silurus meridionalis
CATGCGGATGAGATCCATCACCAAGTGTTGGCCATAAACATACAATTAGAATCAAATACACACTGGACATCAGAATGTTTACGTTTGAGCTGAACGTTTTATTAAATGAACAACTTCCTGCGGCACAAGCAAGAACAGGGTAGTTGAAGGTCACACCCCGTGTCCTCTTACCCCAGACGTCTTTCGACCACAAAAAACTTGAAAAAAGGTGCTTTTATACTTTACAGCACCGTGGAATTCTTTCTTCATAAATCCCATCGATGTTAAGGGTCAGCCATGATACCACTGACCCCCCCGAACACAAAGGATTAAGAGCCTTGCTTAAGAGCAGCAGCTTGGTGTTACTGGGCCTTGAACCCATAACCTTCCTTCAGTAGCCCACAGGCTTTACCACTGAGCTCCCACTACCCACTCCAACAGAAAAACAGAAACCGAGTTCGGTTCACATCCACATTACAATCTCAGTGATGTTTCTTGTTTCCTCAGCACTCCAAAGAACCAAAAAGTTCACCAGATTTCCAGCTAAAATAAAGTTCTTTGCCATTAGATTTCACAGTGGAATGTTCGACACACAGCCCACATGTTTTTGAGAAGTTTAGAGAAAAGTTCTGCGGCCTGAGATTTCACTAGACACCCCAAATATAAATATAACCTTGCGTAGTGGTTTTACACTGTGCACACACACACACTCTCACACACACACACTCTCACACACAGAGTGTGTGTTTGTGTGTGGTATCTCTGGGAGGGACTTTCAGTGGGAATTTTTGGAATGTTGATATTTTTCACTCCACTGAAATTTGTATAATTTCTCAGCTCTGTGTGTGTGTGTGTGTGTGTGTGTGTGTGTGTGTGTGTGTGTGTGTGTGTGTGTGTGTGTGAGAGCAGGTTTTCCTGATATTAATTCTCTCTGTTTAAACCTAAACTCATGACACACTTTAATGAGGGATGCGTCAAAAGGGACGCAAACTTTCCAACTCGTTAAAAAAAGAGATTTACATACGAGACTCAGGCTTTAATGTTTCTACTGAAAGGTGTATAATCCAATTAAAGAAGCGAATCCTCGTTATAGTCCAGGAGAAAACCGTCCCAGGTTTTGTTGATAGAATGCAAAATAAGTTGTTTTTTTTGTCGTTGTTTTTTTTTAGGGTGTTTGCAGTAGTTTTGGCATTGATGTTGGAGATTAATGGTGTAAGGTGTGGATTGGAGTGTTTAGAAGAGGGATTAAAGAAGATGAAGATGTCAGATCATGCTGTCAGGCTCAGCTTTAAGATAAACCCACGGTAATGTGTGTGACGTGTGCTGAATATAAAATACTGAATAATCGGCTGATAATTATACACTGAAATTATTTTTAATATGAGTCTGAGGTCTCACACACATTCACACACACACACACACACACATATACACACATATATACACACACAAATAAAAACAGTCTTCACTATAATGTAAATCCCTTTATAATAAACAAATCACCTTACCTTCACTGTCCTGTAGAGAAAATCCTGTCCTGTGTCCAATAGCTTTTAAAACCTTATGAAATCTCTCTTTCTTTCTCTCTCTCTCTCTCTCTCTCTCTCTCTCTCTCTCTCTCTCTCTCTCTTTCTCTCTATTTTCTTTCTCCTCCTTCTTCTGCTCTTCAAGCTCTATGAAAACTTGCAGCTTTTCAGGAGCATAAACAGGCCCAGTTCCGAACATGACAGTCATCACAGAGGTGAAACAGCGACCTCTAGTCGAGAAGTAAAGAAAAGCCAGAAATCATTCCAATCACATTCCAATAATAATAATAATAATAATAATAATAATAATAATAATAATAATAATAATAATAATAATAATAATAATAATAATAATAATATAAACAATAATAATAATAGTAATAATATAACAATAATAATACATTTTTACGTGGTTTAAAGAAGGCAAAATCCTCGTTGCAAAGTATATTTAATGCACATTTAGATTTAGATTAGATTAGATTAGACTATAGACTATTTTCCTAATAACACATGTATTTTTTTCTCTGATAATATTAAATACATTTCGCATTTTTACATTTTTGGACAGAATCAGGTTTATTGGTCACGTGTGTTGCACGGAATTTGGTCCCAGCTTTTGGTGACTCTCAGTAGTACAGACGTAAATAACAACACTACACATTTAGCTTATAGACGATACACAATCTTAAATTAAAAAAAAAATTAAACTAAAAAATTACATAAAAGCACAAGTAATTGGATAAGGAATTGGAATTAATTGGAAAATATATTTTTTATTACTCTTTGTGTAAATAATGCTTGAAACATATATAAATATACATAGATTATACATAATTGCATATATACATTATTTATTTTAAATTAATTATTTACATTTATCTACATTATCTACTTTGAATACCCGGGTGATATATTTTAGGTCTATAACAGTGTCAGTAAAAGCAGGATCTCAGTATTTCATTTATTTCAGATGATTCTGTTCATTTCGGTGAGATTTGGTTTTAATGGTTTGATATTTTAGTTAAAAAAACATGTATTTATATAAAGAAGTTAAAGTTTTAGAATCTTGTGGTAACTAAAATGGAAGGTTTAAAGTGAATTAAATGAGAAATAAACATGTTTTTGATTAACCGGTGGTGGAGGAGAAGAAAGAGGGTGAATAATTGATGAATGAATGAAGTTGATTGAACTCTGAAGAACGGAAACACTGTCCCTGGGAGGAGGTTCCTCCTTTTTCATACTATTGGTTTAGATGATCAGTAGCGTGACGGTTTTCTGGTTTGTCATTGGCTACCAGAAATGCCACTCACACGGGGAAGGGGGGTTGGGGCGATAGCCCCGCCCCTTTCTAGCAGTAACAGCAGGGAAACCCCGCCCCCATGTGACCGTGTCCTCGTGCTCGGATCTGAGGTTCTCCTGCGCGTGCCTCTGTATCGGTATAAAAGCCCCCCCTCAGCATCATGTCTCAGTCTCCTGACAAGCGGCGGAAGATGGAGTCTGCGCTGGTGCAGCTGAAGAAGTACACCGTGGTGGTCGCCGATACGGGAGACTTTAACGGTAAAACACTTAGCCGTTAGCACTTCCCGGCTCGGGTTAGCCTGTTAGCAAGCTAGCGTTATTGCTAATGCTGTTTAACATCTCTTATATTGACCGCTGATAAATGACGTCGTTGACGCGATATAGCTGTGTGATTAATTCCTAGTTATTTTTATTTAAGTTCGTTTTAATTTCTGTAGTGCACCGTACGGAAGTTTTCTGTTCGCCCTGAGCTTAGCTGTGACGTCATCAGCCGTCGCCGGTCTGCAGGATTCTACTGATTTGTGTTCAACAATAAAACATCGCGTTCTGTTTAGTATGTTATTAATGTTTAATTCAATATAACATCAAACTGTGATCTGTATAAATACAGCACGGTGTTCACTTTAATACAAAAGATAATTGGGTAGAAAAAGAGTCTCTGAGACCCATCATCTACTCATCATCTATTCCCTGTCCCTCATTCGGGTTCGGGTTCGGGTTCGAGGCTGCAGGTGTGACCCGCAGTGTAAACACTGGTTATCGGGAAATGGTTAAATGATCAGTGTGTTATCACATCAGTCTTCACTGAGCTTTAAAAGACTTTCTCAATACCAGCCTGTACAAATCTGAGCTGTGTGTGTGTGTGTGTGTGTGTGTGTGTGTGTGTGTGTGTGTGTGTAAAATGCTTTTTGTGCAGAACTCTGTCCAGATCACACCATCTGGCCATGTTTCATTAAATTATCTTGAATAAGGAAGTTTGAAGCAATCTGGTCTTTGCTCTGTGTCTCTGGCGCAAGAAGTAAACATTTCCTCATACCTTGCGAAGTCAGTATGACGAGACAAAACCCAGGCGTATCGGGTCACTTTTTGGCTTTTAGTCTGTGTATCGAGTGTGTCCTGTCTCACACTCCGTCTGGAACACACTCAAGAAAGTCTTTATACACAAACTCTGTGCAAAGTTCACTTTTTAAACCCTGAGACCAGAACAGAATTAATATTTATAAATAAACAATACATTTATAAAAAATACACATCATACTTTCCCTGAAAGTGACAGATGATGATAAAGTAGTATAGACTGTAGAAGATGCCTGATTCTTTCTTCTTTTTTTTATTTTTTTATAATGGAATTATTTCATATTTAAAGTGCAGTACTGGAGAAGGTCAGGAGGTCCGGGGTGCAGTCAGTGTTTACGTTCATCATGTTCACCATGGTCAGAGCTCTATAGCAGGAGATCTTCCACTCCAACCCATTAAAGGCAGATCTTCATCCTATACAATTGTGTGCCTCCAACTTTGTAGTTACAGTTTGAGAAAGAAACGCACATGGCTGGCAAAAAACTGTTTGTCATATATTTTAGCATCTTTTTAATGCCTCTGTACAAGTTTATTGCAGATTTAAAATGAAACCACAACTTCCTTTTTCTGCACCAGGCAGTAATTTGTAAGAACTTGTGCTGAACTGAAGAAACATCAGACTGCAGGTGATGCAGAATTGGTTGGAATTGTCGTGTATTAATATCGAACTTATTGTGCTCGAGTTCAGGAAATCTGATTTCTCTTGTTGCATAAAATAAAAATTAAAGTTGACAAAGAAAATTGGGGCTGCAAGATCTGGGGGGAATGTTGTCATGTTGCGATTATCGTTGCGATATAATAAATGGTGTCATGAGTCCACTTGATTGGTTATTTAGGAAGTTGCACACAGATTAATCTTCTTCTTTCAGCAGATTAGTGATGATGCTAAAATGTGTTTGTAAGACTAGAAAGGTTTTCAAAATGAATTAGCCTTTGCCCTAATGTAACCCTTTTTTTTTTTTTTTTTTGTGAATGGTACAGCTGAATTAAATAAACAACTAAACACTGTCACAAAAAATATGATCTTTACATTACAGTATGAAAGTGTCCTGTTTAATCATGCAGCACTAAAGAACATGACGGAGCTCCAGTTACGATGGTTATCATTCAAACCCGTCATTAACTTGATCAGTGTCTTGAAGTATAAGCCAACGTGATTAGATTTGAGTTACAGGTGTGAACGTTGCATCTGAAAATCGACTCTTTCAGAACGTTCTGTTTAAACGTGCTTTAGCAACCGGCGTGTGAAGTAATATGGCGCAAGATTGGACAAACACTTCACTTCTCTTTCAAATGTTCTCGCTTTGAATAATTGCATGAAACCTGATCAGGGAACAGATACAGAACGTTTGCACAGTCCGGCTGTAAATGATTAAACACGCAGCCTCACGTCTCTCCCTTTCTGAACGGGGCACGTGTTTACAGATTCAGGAGATGTGCAGTGTGAACCTAGAAGACCTGCACGTGCAAAGTCCTGCAGAGGGACAACAGGTCCATGTTTGACATGTGTATGTGATTAAGAAATGCACAGTGCCTGTAGGGGGCGTGGCCTCAGTAGTCCTGCAGGAAGTGATTTTAACTGAAACTGCATTCAATCTGGTTGTTTGAACCAAAATTATCCTGAAAGAATTTCTATTTTTTTAAATCACAAAAAATCGAAACCCAAATCTGTAGTCGGTGTCGCCATCAGACCCGGTTGGGATCCTTGGGCAATTTGTGCGTGAAGATGGATGTGCCGAGAGACTCCAGACCGACACTACAACGCGTTCAGCACGTCATCTGTTACTTTTCTAAAGTCTGAGTCACAAAACCATAATTAAATTAGCATTTTTCTCAGCTTTCTGTAAGGCAGAATGAATATGAGGAATAAAGTAACCACTGTCATTGCATTTCTTCTCCTGACATCCACAGCCATTGAAGAATACAAGCCTCAGGATGCAACCACCAACCCATCGCTCATCCTGGCAGCAGCCAAGATGCCCAATTATCAGCACCTCCTGGACCAGGCTATTAAATATGGCATCGCAAACGGCGGGTAAGAGACCTTCCACACCTGCACACGTTCTCATGGGTTGAGAAGAACCTCTGCATTTTAAATATAGAAGTAATAACAGTGCTGTGAGTTTCACTATTTAATAATATTTATGACCGTCAGAATGAGAACCTGGACTGAATGTTCTGTACGAGTTTTGATTTCTCAAATATTAATTTCCCACTTCCCAAATTTTCATTAGTAATTTTTTGTCTTAATTGTTTTTTAAATTAATTAATGACTGTTTTGATGTAATATTGATGTAACCTCAAAACAATATTTCTAGGACCGAAGAAGAGCAGATCACCAACACGATGGACAAGCTATTCGTCAGCTTCGGCGTGGAGATCCTGAAGAAGATTCCCGGGCGAGTCTCCACAGAGGTGGATGCTAGGTACCGCGTCTTATCCAGCTTTTGACATGTTTCCTTCTCATGTTAATGTAAAACCTCGGAGACTGGAGATTCTTTTTCTCCTCCAGGTTATCGTTCGATAAAGATGAGATGGTGGCTCGAGCACGGCGGCTCATCGCCTTGTACGAGGAAGCTGGAGTGAGCAAGGACCGCGTGCTCATCAAGCTCTCGTCCACGTGGGAGGGCATCCAGGCTGGACGGTCGGTTTTATTTATTATTAAATATGAAATGACTAAATTATAGCGAGTGACCTTATTTTGATGACTTTTGTTTATACTCGTTGTTCTCAGGGAGCTGGAGGAGAAATACGGCATCCACTGTAACATGACCCTGCTGTTCTCCTTCGCCCAGGCGGTGGCTTGTGCCGAGGGCAAGGTCACCCTCATTTCACCTTTTGTAGGACGTATCCTGGACTGGTACAAAGAAAACACAGAGCGTAAAAGCTTCGAGCCACATGAGGACCCCGGTATGTGGGGGATTGGAATGTATGAATGTAGTAATTAGTACGTATCAGATATTGAGGTGACGTGTCTTCTTGTGAGGACTCTCAAATGAACTTTCACAGAACCACTCCCATTTCTAGAGGTTGACCGAGTAATCTGCACTGATAGTCGATTGCTGGCTATTATCAATAATCCAGCTGATACTGTGAGCGGCCTCTAGTGGTGAATCACTGACACCACATGCTGTTGTTTACACGTTGACCAGTATAATCCGACCTAATAAGCATCAGTAAAATCCACCCTCGACCTCGTTGTTTATTCTGTTTAGTTTATCTGACGTTAGATTGAACTGTTTGTACAAATTTCATCACGGTAATGTTGAACTCTGGACTCTGATTGGTCAAAAATTTGATGAATCATGTTTTTTTTTCTTTTCAAACTGCTCGTTTAAAAACATTTATAGATGTGAAGGTTTAGAGTATAAGGAGACATGTTTATTTAACAATGATGGCAGGATGAAGATCAGCACTCTGCTCAAAGCTCGTCTTGGTGCTTCACCTGTAATCCAGATGTTCTCGCTCTGTTGTCATGCAGGTGTTGTCAGCGTAACAAAGATCTACAACTATTATAAGAAGTTTGATTACAGCACCGTGGTGATGGGCGCGTCCTTCAGGAACACTGGAGAGGTCAAGGCGTTGGCCGGATGCGATCTTCTCACCATATCTCCAGGGCTGCTGGGAGAGCTGAGCCAGGATCACAGCACTGTGGTCACCACTCTCACTCCAGAGAAAGGTCAGCATCAAGAGCTCTCCTGAGATGGTTAAGAGAATGTCTGGGTGGGGAAATCATTTATCGTGTGTGTGTGTGTGTGTGTGTGTGTGTGTGTGTGTGTGTGTGTGTGTGTGTGTGTGTGTGTGTGTGCAGCCAAGGCTTGTGATCTGGAGAAGATCCACATGGATGAGAAGACCTTCCGCTGGCTGCACAACGAGGACCGCATGGCAGTGGAGAAGCTCTCTGATGGCATCCGGAAATTTGCTGCCGACGCAGTGAAGCTCGAAGGCATGATCAAGGTGTGATTTTATATATTTTTTTATGCTCTTGAGCAGTGCTTACTAATATCCCTGAGAAAATCTATCTGGAACCTGCTGTACAGTAGGAACAATGCAGGTGTGATGGGCAGGTCTCCACATGGGGGTGTGCTGAGAGTCTCAGCTCTATTGTGTAGAAAGCTGAACATCAGCAGACTGTATGATGCTGGGGTTTGTTTTAAAGATCAGATCAGTGCCTGTGTTTTACTGCAATAAAATCATTATTTTTCCCCCTACAGGAGAAGATGCTCGGTGTGAAAAACGGACCGTAACGCAGATTAAAACCCCAGAAGACTGAACGCCCACCCTGAAACTCCTGATTAACTCATCGCTACCTGCTGAAACTCCTTCTGTAGTCTTAAACTTCAGACCACTACGAGCTACTGCACTAATCAGAAACCCATGTCTCTGTTCAGGAGTAAAATCCTCCCAAAACCAACATTCCTATTTTTATAAAACAAAAAGAAAATTGTGTTTTTGGGAAAAACTGTAACGTAAGGGACTTTTTTTATTATAAGATTAATAACAAATTATTCTTCAGATTCATTCCTGCTTCAGTTTCAATAAAAATTCATCAATATCAGAAAACACAATTAAACGTGTGTGTGTGTGTGTTTGACCCTGTCCATATTCTGTGTACGTTTTCAGCAGCTGCTTCACGTCTGGTGATTAGTGGAACAGGGTCCTGCTGTGTGTCTGATACGGGAAATACGTTGTGAATCTGGTGATATGATGTGATCGAGATTCAGGGGTTGTGATATTGGAATGTTTCTTTTTATTCAAACCACAGTGAAGTTCACAATTAAAGCACACACAGTTGAACTGGTTAATCAGTTAACGAGTAACTGCTATATTACACATCAGTTCATCATCTTTTATTTATCTTCATAAAAAAAATCCACAAACTCTTCTTCCCTTCCACTGTACAAGAACTCAGCCAGTCAGTCGTAGCTGTTCACTCGGTGTGATTAAGAGCTGATTTTTACTTGTCACATGAACTGAAATGTCTGCTAATTAGATCCTTAGAGAGAATTAATTAATAGAACAATCAGTTAATTATAATTTATCATTGTTTTGTTAATTAATGTATGACTTAATAATCAATTAATTGCTGCTTTTTTAAGGTTGATTATGAAATAATTAGGATCACTTGTTCCTGATCTGATTATGAAATCTAACTGCATTTTAGAACTCGAGAAACATTGATCCACTGTGCTGGAGCACCAGAGGGTACAAACCTGAACCTTTCCTGCTCATTGAGGTGGTGCTGTTTAGGTGTGTGTGTGTGTGTGTGTGTGTGTCCAGGTGAAGGACTGAAGTTGAAAGTACAGCACAGGAACCAGAACTATTGTGCGTGCCGCCTGGATGATGGACCGTTACAGTATAGATATAAAATCACAAGGAGAGAAAACCTGTTCACAAAATCATCCATCTTCTAACTGGGAAGTCTGAGTGGGAGTTTTATCTGCTTTCAGGAAGCAGACTGATGATGTAAACAAGTAGCAGAAAAATTCTGTTCAAACATTTCAGATTTTAATGTTGACTAGTTTCTGATGTTTAGAAGTTGACGCTCACATGCTAATTTAAAGGTGATTTTTCTTTTCCATTCACCTCCAAAAACATCTGGTCTCTGTGGCTCCTCAGACATCAGATCACCAGTTTACAATCAGGAACGAGGCGTGTCTACTTATAGGTCATTAACATGTTGACATGTTCCAGCATTGTGTGTGTGTGTGTGCATGGCTTTACTATAAAAGGCTCAGTTTGTACATATATAAGATTTATTATTAAAATTGTCTTCTGATGCTGGTGGTTAAAAAAACAAAACCAACAGATGACAGACGAGTGTGTTTTAGACACAAATGTTTTATTGAACTTTTCCCCACGATGTCCTCGTCTCTATTCTGCACTGTATCAGGTGTGTGTGTGTGTGTGTGTGTGTGTGTTTATAAGTTAAATCCTATACACAATTGCTTTTCAGTGGTGTGTACAGTATATAAAAGTCTACAATGACAATGATGGTGGTAAGGAATTAAAAACAACCCTTCTACACTTCTTTTCTATCCTTTGCTTCTCGTTGTTCGTTTGAATAGACGTGTGTGTGTGTGTGTGTGTGTGTGTGTGTTTCTGAAGATACGAGAGTCTGACATTCCAGTCTGAGACGATGTGAACGAGTCATGTGTGCATTCAGCAGCTTTACAGTACGAGGGGAGGAAAGAGGAAGATGTAAAGGAAGAGAAGAGAGAAAAAAGGAGGGCGAGAAGAGAAATAGAAAGTAAAGGGAAGAATAACAAGAGAGGAGAGATCGATGAGGGAGGTGAGGAAGAGAAGGAGAAGAGAAAATAAAGAGAAGAATCCACATCAGCGCACCGTACATGCAGTGAAATCGAGGCGAGGTGAGGTGGTACTAATAAAGGTATGGATGGACAGAAAAGTGGGCGGGGCTTCCAGCAGGACACTTTCGCTGCACTTAAGTTAGTAACTCAGAATTTCTGACCGTCGTCCAAACGTTCCCCTTAAAATTCCAGACGGATTCTTAACCAGGAACTCGAAACGGAAAAAGTCTATTAAACTACCAAGTTCAGAAAATGGCGTAGAATTGAAGTGACCCCTCGCAGCGTCGGTGGAAAAACACATCTGCACAAAGTATTCATTTAAGATCAATCAGAAACGTTCCTTTGTTAAAACTCTAATGCGACTCCGCGGTTCTCTAGCTAGCTTAACGATAACGAACAACAAACGTGCAAAAGATAAATCCCACCCTGAAAAATCCGGAGTTCCGGGTTTAAAATGTACAGTTGTTCCGAAGTCACGTGTCGATTGTAACACGAGGGGGAAATAAACAGCCGTGTATATTTAACAATACTTCGTAGCTGCGCAATCAGGCTTCGTAATACAGACGGGTGAGGGTGGGCGGGTCTGGGGCGGAGTCAAAGGGTTTGTTCAAGGTGTGATACTGATGTGTGTGTGTGTGTGTGTGTGTGTGTGTGTGTGTGTGTGTGTATATATAAGAGTGTGTGTATGTGAGACACGTTATTGGTGGGCGCACTGCACCCCTGGCCCATGTGGACCGCCCTCCTCGTCTGAGCTGTCGTTATACGCCTCGCGCCGTTGACCTCCAGATGACCCTTGGCTCATGTCGAACTCTTGTAGGTCCACCTCCTCCGTGTCGGCCACGATGACCGTGTCCTCGTCACGTGACGGTAACAAATACTCCAGTTCCTGCACACACACCGTATATGTAACGGCACCCTTTTATATAAGCGTGTTAAATTACAGGTTTATGCGCGTTATCGGTACCGTGAGCTTCTCAGTGCTGATCCAGCCGTTATCCGGGAACCGAACGTCAAACTTGATGTACAGATCTCCTTTCTCAAAAGGGTTCCTGTACTGAGGCATGCCTTCTCCACGCACCACCCTCACCGCACCTGCAACACCCACATACTGTAGTCACCTGTGGGCGTGGCCTGTTCAACTATACAGGACACACCCACATTGCCACACCTGTCTCTAAATCACATACATGAAGGACACGCCCACATACACACCTGGGTCCATTCCAATCACAAATGAAGGACATGCCCAAATACAAACCCGTTTCTATTTACATCTTACAGGAAGGCAAAACACACACACACACACACACACACACACACACACACACACACACACACACACACACACACACACCTGGCTCGATGACCTTTCCAGCAGGGTATTTGATGAGAAGGTGTCGCCCGTCAAGGTGCGCGAGAGTGAGCTGGAAGCCACACAGCGCCTCCACCAGGCCGATTGTCTTGCAGATGTGCAGGTCATTACCATCTCTACGGAACTCCTACACACACACACACACACACACAAAGAAAAAGACACAGACTCAGACAGAATTCACTTAATCAGCAGTGCATTTAGTTTAAACACGAAAGTTAATATAATGTGTATGTGTGTGTATGTGTGTGTGTGTGTGTGTGTGTGTGTGTGTGTGAGTGAGAGACCTCATGTTCTTTCTCCTGCAGGACCAGTATGATATCTCCAGGATCGGTGTTGGGAGACTGATCAGCTTCTCCAGTGAACGTGATCTTCTGCCCGTGTTTCATTCCCTTGTCCACGTGCACCTCCAACGTCTTCACCTCCTTACACACCTTACGCCCCTCACATTGTTTACACCTGTCTCTCTCGCTGATCACCTCACCTGTTCACAACACACACACACACACAGCAATGCTCCCAAGTCCTGGATAGTCAGATGTTTATTAATCCTGGAGCAGAATCTGACTGATCCTTACCTTCTCCGCTACAGTCATTACACACTGTCTGCATCTGCTGGACCATACCAGGAGCCAGCTGTCTGATCATGATTCTCATCCCTCTCCCTCTGCAGGCAGTACACTTCTGCACCGCACCAGTCTTACCTCCCTGACTGAAAAAACACACACACACACTCGCTAACTTCTTCGTTCTGATCACAAATCTCTGAGAGTATTGATCTCCAGTTTATTTCTCACCCGTTGCAGGAGCTACACAGGACGTTCTTGCTCAGCTGCAGCTTGGTGGTCTTGCCATTGTAGAGATCTTCTAACGACACCCTGGAACACGGAAACAAACATAATTGTACATACATACTTGGTTAGTGCACGCGCACACACACACACACACACACACACACACACACACACACAGGTTGAACTCACTTGAGTGGATGCACCATGTCCTCCCCCTTTCTCCGTCCCCCGTTCCGGTTCCTGCTGCTCTGACCTCCCATGAAACCGAACAGACCTCCACCAAAGATGTGGGAGAAGATGTCCTCCATCCCAGCTCCTCCTCCTCCTCCCTCACGCAGGCCCTGCTCCCCATACCGGTCATACAGTTCCTTCTTCTCAGGGTTAGTCAACACCTCGTACGCAAAGCTGATCTCCTTAAACTGCCACACACACACACACACACACACACATCATGATCTTCAGCCTTGACCTTCACCCTCAGGGCCGATAATGATATTGATGATGATGATAATGATCTCCTACCTTGTCTCCTGCATTAGGATTCTTATCAGGGTGATATTCCTTTGCCAGTTTGCGATACGCCTGTAATAAGCAGTTATAAGACATTAATAACTTAAAAATTAAAACTAAACCCTTATCCAAACTCAGAGCTCCGTATCATCAGTTCCTCAGCACTCCATACCAAAACAATTACCACAGATACGGAAACATGCAAGTCATGTAACTCGGAATTCCCAGTCGGAAACTCAAGTTGTTTGTCATAAATCATCAATTTTAAATCAATAAACAAATAAAAGGCATAAATACATAGAAATAAAAACGTAGCCTAGCCGTACGAACGTTACTCTGGACATGCGTGGTCGTCCTTTTCGACATTAGACAGCTCTTAGAGTAGAGCGGCGTAACCGCAGGTTGTGATGTCACTAAATATACGCCATTCTTTAAGACCAATCGGAACCAATATGCAAATTACTAAATCTATCGTACTAACGTGTACTGCTGTGGGGAGGAAAAATGGGCGGGTTCCAAATTTGCATACTCATGACTAATCCTAGGTATGAAAATATATAAATATATACACTGTATTGATGTTCCTTGGCCTTTTTTATATATATATTTATTGTCTGTACGAATTATTTGAATGCTTTGAAACATTAACATATATCTCAGAATGTAAACAGAAAAAAAAAAAAAATCACAATTTTATTATAATTTTATTCACATTTCCATTAAATCAGTGATGTATTGAAGACACTATATAATAAATCACACTTTTAGGATTAATAAGAAATAAACCTCATTTGTGGATCATGATTAATGTTTAATTGGAATAATAAACTAATGATAATTTCGGCTAGTCAGGGATGCTAGCGCTGCGGAAAGCATCTTTTGTCAGGATTCACAGGCGGAATATTCTCGCGCTCTTCTCCCCGGACAGAAATCAGATCGAATGATATTATTATTAATATTAAATTATCTTTAGATCTGTTCTTTAAAATGATAAACATTGTGTCGGAAGTAAAGGCACACAGGTTAATGCTAACGCGACCGCAGAGAGCTGCTCGTCTCCCCGGCCCAGAGCGCCTCACCGCCGCAGAAAGCTCGAGAAATACACGCTACCTTCTTCAGCTCGTTCTCGGAAGCCGAAGGAGAAACACCGAGAATGTCATAGAGCTTGGTGTCTGCTGCACTCGCCATGTCTCCGGACTGCACCGAGGACACGACCGCCGAGCCGAGCCGAGCCGAGTAGACTCGAACCGAACCGAACCGGGGAGAGGGAGAGCGAGCCGAAGAGAAGGAAAAGCCGGCTGCCCTGTTTTTATTGTTTTCCCAGCCACATTCCGAGACGCCCCGCCTCCTTCACCATGATTGGTTGATCGGGCGTATTCGCTAAATCCGTTAGTTGATTGGACGGTTCAGAGGATCGCTACGTAACCATAGCAACCAGGGTACGCAGCAAATAAAAAATCTGCGAAATAAATAAAAACTTTGTTTTTATTTCTAATATTTCATGATATAAGGATTCAGTTAAGCAGAATCCTGTAACAGGATACAGCATATGATTAGAGAAACTCCAGCGACTGCTCTCAGTTTTCAGACTGCTGGTAAAAAGAGACTTGATGCTGCACAGTGGGAAACATGGCTTCATATTTTTACATTTTATTAGACTTGTTGCAGCCATTAATTTTATATTATTGTTTTCCTTAAAATGGCACAACAAATCAGTTTCAACATTGTATATGTAGGTCTATGTTTTACATGTTCTATATTAATAAAATGTGTTTTTTTAGATTTGTACATGATTGCATTCTGTTTTAGTAAAATTTTACACAATGTCCTAATTTCTTTAGGGAGTTTGGGATTGTATTATTAGTAGTAATTGTTGTAGTTATTTGTAGTAGTAGTGGTGGTATTTAAAAAACAAAAAAACAAACAAAAGTAAAATACGTGTGAAAACATTATATATTCTGATTAGTCCAAAGATGTTGATTAACTTTCCATAACACACAGCAGCTCTGACTGTAACACGTGTCACAATCCCTATTATTATACTGCTTCAATTTGCACCTAATGTCATATAACTGAGCTATAATTTAAGTAAAAATGTGTTGTTTATGTACAAACAAAATGTAATTATATGA
>NC_060896.1:28792776-28802776 GCF_014805685.1 Silurus meridionalis
AAGGCGGACTTTGCGGGCGTGGCCATCGACAGCGGGTCAGGGGTGTGGGGCAGCACCACAGCACCGCTGAACGATAGCGAGGAGAAAGGCTGGGCCACGTTCACCGACTTCCAACCTTTCTGCTGGTTAGTTCACTCTTTCTTCTCTCTTTATTCTATCTTTCTTCTGTCTCGTCACCTCTTTTAATTCTGTCTAAATGTCTGAGTAAAAGAGGGCAGTTTTTGTTTAACTGCCCCGTACCTTCTCTGTACAACCCGAGGCTTTTCAGTCAGCATGCTGCAGTTATTGCGTTCACCCTAAGGTGGCAGCAGACCCCCATCTCTGTGTTAGCATATTTCTTAATAATAAACTTTTCTCATCACTGGCACGCGACTGTACAGGAGGCTTTCTAGTCACCATGGCGACAGAGTTCAAGGTTCGAAGACGCATTTTATACACATCTGGAAACAAAAATATTTTTTAGCTTGAAGTGATTATGGAGTTTATTATTGTAGGACTTTCAGAACATCACGGTTTTCTAAAAGATTTTTTTTTAAAGATGTCCACTTTCCACTATTTCTGTGAAAGATTTTTTTATTAATTTATTTCTATTTTGCAGTTAGATTTTTGTTCCTTAACATTTTTTATAATTTTTTTTTTAATAATTATTTTTATTTATGTATTTTTGTCTGTATTTCAGTTCATGTAGAGATTATTGACACATTGTGAATTTGTTGAGATGAAGGCGTTGTGTGTTGTGTAGCTCGGACTCCGGCGCTCGCTGCAGCTCTCCGGTCGACTCGGAAAACCCGGACAAACAGAACCAGGATAAAGACTGTGAGATCATTTTATTAACTCTGCTTTTATTGCAAGTGTGTGTGTGTGTGTGTGTGTGTGTGTGTGTGTGTGTGTGTGTGTGTGTGTATAAACTGTGTGTGTAAACTGTGTGTTTCAGCGAGGGGCTCAGCAACGTGTGTGTGGAATGTGTGTGGAGCGAGGAAAGCTCCTCTGGTGGCGTCGGACAGCAGCTCCAGCGGCTCGGACAGTGAGGATGATGAGGAGAGAAGCGACACCACCAGGGACAAGGAGAACGTTACTGTCACTACAGAAAACAAGAACGAGAAAACACTCTTTACCCGGTACACACACACACACACACACACTAGCCTTATATTTTCTTTACATTTTAATTCCATCGATAGTTAACTTTAGTTCCTACGGTCTACGATTAGCATGTTTGTGTTCAGCTTTAAATATAACAGAGCTACTTCTGTTTCTTATCAAAAGGATCGAACAGGCCACACCCCTCGTTACATGCCCATATAAGTGAGACTGTACAGGTGTGTGTAAGAAGAACGTGTTCATGATTTCTCTGTTCTCCTGAACATTTCAGAGATGTGGATGCTACGTGGCCGGGCATCGCAGCCGAACCTCCTCCAGAGTCCGAGCAGAAAACAGACTGAAGGTGAAGCTGCGACTTTCTCCATCGTCGCCTCCTGATTTACACTTTACATCACGTCTCACTCTGTGTTCTCCCTCTGCTTCTCTATTTAGGCGGAAACTTGACAGTCTCCGGAGTCTCGTCCCTTTGTGACCTCATCACTGCCCCGCCCACAACAACAACGACAAAAACAACAACAGCAACAACGACGACACCTATTTTAATCGAGTGTGGTATAATTCAGGATGAACAATGTCGCAGTGTTTCTTCTCTTGGCCGTGAGTTCGGCTGTGATCCGTAACGACCCCGGCGGTGACACTCCGGCATTATAATGCGGATTAGTGCAGTTATAAATGTATATACACGTAAAGTACAGCTGAAAATCTACAGTTAGCGTGGCTCTGTTTTATGGCTACATGCACTGGCTCTTTATAACACATTTACACACACCGTATTCTTGAAGCGTAACACAACACGCTCTATGACAGGTTTATTACAGGTTTATAACAGACTTATGAAATTCTTATAAAAGGATTATAACCTGCATATGACAGTCATATGACGTCTCACCACTGACAGACAGAGTCGGCTCATGACCAGTTATGGCAGGCTTATGAAAGGCTTATGAGAGGTGTATGACGTCTCACTACTGATGTTAGTTTATGGTTGCAGTCGGCTCAAATTTTTTGTACTTATTTTGCAAGTTCTAAACAGTTATGAAGCTTTACAACATTTTTCTATATAGCGTCGTTTCTGTTAAGTTGAAGTTCAGAACTGTGCGAGAATAATTCTGTTTAAATAGAGAATACAGAGAACGAGGAGGACCACAACATGTCCAAGTTCTCAAAAATGCACACAAATATTTACTAATCCTAATCACACTAATATTATTTAAGAACAAAAATGACCAATTTGGGAATTAAATTAAACAGATCATTAAATGTAAAAAGAAAACCCAACATGGCTAATTTTTTTTGGATCCTCCATTTTATTAATGTATTTTATTTTATATTTTACTTTTGAATTAGATTTTCACTTTTGGTTATGTTTAATGTGCACTAAATGGAGGTTTTTCCATCTTACATTTTTTACAATTATTTTTTATTTTTCCTCAGTTTCCTGGCCGTCCTCATCCTTGGGTTTTAGATCCTCTGAAAATTGTTTAAATGAAACCTCTGTAAATAAAATTGCTATAAAAAGAACCCCTGAAATTAAGGGGGAAACAACCCATAGATATTTATATTTATTTTTGTCAAAAAATTTTTGTTTAATTGCATAAATTACTAATTCTTTATAAAACTCAGTCACAAAATGAATGTAAATTTATATATATATTTATTTTATTAGAGGGTCAACGTTTTTTGCCCCGGCTCTTACAGGCCAGTTTAAGTAAGAGTGTACATTAGACCATTATAAAGGTTTAATTGACTTTGTATTTAAGTTCAGATGTAGAAGATGAAAGAAAAATTGATTTGGTGCCTAATTAAATAAAACAAATAAATAGATAAGTAGATAGATAAGTAGATAGATAAACAAATAGATAAGTAAAAATCTTAAATAAACAATTTTTTTTTTTCCAAATGTTAAATAGGTAAATTAAAAAAAATTATAAATCTGCTTAAAATCTTTTGTTGCTAAAAGATTGTGAACATTTTGGATACATGTTTGAAAAATAAGAATAATTTGGCAACCAAAAATAATCTTTTTTTTCAGTCATTCTTCAGCACGTCTAGAAAATTAGAACATCTGTCAGTGTTTCACTGGTCATTAATCAAATCAGTTTTATTTTACTGCTGTAAGATGAGGTGCTGAGACTGCAGACGCTGTATAGAGGAGTTATAATACTTTATAAATGTGTGTAATTAAAGACAGAATAATGACTTGCGATATAAGAATAAAAAGTAAAACTGACCCGCTATATGACTGACGGTTCTCGTCTTTCCTTGTGTTCGTGTGAGATGCATGCTCATTCGTGCCTATGAATGTGTTATGAAGACCCAATGTAGGTAGCCTTTAAATAAATGAATGTGCAATAAGGGGTTATTGTGTAGCTGTGTAATTATTCCTCTGTGTGTGTGTGTGTGTGTGTGTGTGTGTGTGTGTGTGTGTGTGTGTGTGTGTCAGTCTCATACCGTTACATCATAAGACTGACATAACCATGCCGTTAGCACGTCGCAGAATGTATCTTAGTTTACACACCGTTATAACTGTTACTGCTGAAATACTTTTAATTAATTCTTAATAAACAGTGTCATGACGAGTTCTGACCACAGAACACGCTCATCTCTGATTGGGTGAAACGTGTCATATGACTGAGGAGTGGGCGGGGTTATACTTCATGGTGACACAGTTATAACATTTAAACATTTACATTGAACATGGTTATATCAGGCTTATGAGTACAATGTGGGTGGAAGGTTGTTTTTTCTGGTATGATTTCCTCTGTGTGTGTGTGTGTGTGTGTGTGTGTGTGTGTGTGTAAAAGAGAGAATCGATAATAAAATCAAATCCACATGAAAAATCACAGAGTACAGAGCTTCAGTGTGATGAAAGAACTTCAGGTGATTTTTCAGTGGATTTGATTTTATTCACACACACACACACACACACACACACACACACACACACACACACACACACACACACACACACTGTGTTTGAGGGTATTTGTGAATTTACATGGTTCTCAGCTTGTTTCAGTTATAGCACTTGAAACCAAAAGATGCTGTTGACAATGAGGATGAGGGTGATGATTGTGGATGGAGGTGATGATGACCAGGAGGAGCAGGATGGATGTGGGGATGATGACTAGTGGATGTTATGCTGATGGTGATGATGACTAGAATTGTGATGATAATGGTGAAGATGACCAGGGAAAAGATGATTGATGTGATGTTAGTGGTGATTTTTGATGATGACCAGCTGAAGCATGATAGTCGATGGATGTAATTGTAATGATGATGATGGTGGTGATGATTATGATGGACAGTAGCAGGATGATAGATGATTTTGGATGGAGAAGGTAAGGGTAGAAGATGATGGATGTCATGGTGATGGTAATGATGATGATAGTTGATGGATGTGATGGTAATGATGATGATGATGACCAGAAGAAGGATGAGTGTGTGGTGATGATGGATTGTGATAATAACAATAAGGAGGATGAGTCAGTAGACAGTGGAGGAGATGGTGATTGTTGATGATATAATGAATGTAATGTTTTTTTGTTTGTTTGTTTCTCTTCTAAAATAATGGTAGCTTTTTTCCTGGATTCCTGATTTCTCCTGATCTTTTTTGTTTTTTCTTGTGATCACCTGTAGTCTCTCTCTCTCTCCCGCTCTCTCTCTCACTCTCTCGCTCTTATTTTTTTTAATCCCGTCTTCCAAACCATGTGAATGTTTTATTTTTTTGCAGCTCACATACGGTAGCATACGACTTCCTGTTTTTAAAAACCAATTTACAAAAAAAAAAATGTGGTAAATCTTATAGATTGTTGATGATTGTAGCTGCATTTCGGTATTGTGTGCAATTTGGGTATTTTTATCCCTTTCTTTTTTATACACAAACACACACACACACACATATATATATATATATATATATATATATATATATATATATATATATATATATATATATATATATAAATAAATAAATCGATGGTGTAATTACACATACACACTGTTCTGTTGTTTAAGGTTTTTGTTTCTGCTCCGATCTCCAGATAAGAAAAATGTGTGAGATTAGCTCTTTCCCTTCCTGTGTGTGTGTGTGTGTGTGTGTGTGTGTGTGTGTGTGTTACTTTTAATTAATTTTATTAATTCCTTATTAAATAGTCGTGTATATTAGATTTTTGTGATGTGTTATATTGTACCTGGAAAATGACAGCAAATCAAATCAAGGTGTGTGTGTGTGTGTGTGTGTGTGTGTGTGTGTGTGTGTGTGAGAGATCTATATCTATGTATCCATGTAAAGGAAATACTGAAGTGTATATAAAAATAAAATGACATTATAAGCTGTTTTTTGTGTGTGTGTTTTTTGTTATTATCTATATAAAGAATAATATTGCGTTTTCTGACTTCCTTTTTAATTCCAGATGGGCGGAGCTACAAAAAGAGCAGGTGGCAAATCAGATTTTAGCATACATCCTTACATTCAGTTGTATTTTTGTCTAGTTATAATGGCTATATTGGCCTTGCTTTAACAGTTTCACAAATCCAGATTTGTGAAGGCACCTTAGCTGTGGCCGCCCTTGTGTTTCACCCCATTACTTCAGTGATGTTCTCCCTGAATCAATCCACCTCTAAATCCCATCATTATGATGCCGTGTCTACAGAAAACATCAGTATTATAGAGAAGTGCAGTAGATCAGAGCTGCATCACACACAGGATCTCATACAGTCAGAATGAACATCATCACTAAAGAAACAAACCCAATGAACACAATTCAACACGTCTCCTTTCACTGGAGCCACAACTGCACCTCCACATACATCATCTCCAGCAGGAGCACCGATATTCACCTCATCACACACACACACACACACACACACACACACACACCTCCACATACATAATCTCCAGCAGGAGCACCGATATTCACCTCATCACATCACCCCGGGATTTCACTGTACATTACAGTTTTCTTGGGAATTTGAAATGAATGCAAATTGTGTGTTTTTGTGCAAATTCTACAGAAAAAGTAAACACAAGTATAAACGGTTCATAAAAAAGCTTAACAATTGTTTTATACTGTTTTGGCGACCTTTTCTTATCATGTCCAGCTTTTCTTGAAAAGTCCATTTTGTAAACATCCTTGTAAGTGTATCTACGACCGAATTAGTTTCTTTTCCTTGGTCAGTCGTTTTGGGGAAAAACAACAGCGATTAAATCCACATGAATGTATTTGAGTTTGCGCAGGTTGCTACAGATGTAGTTTGTAAGCTCTGACTGGTGCATCTATGACCCTAAACCTACCCTGACATGATTGGATGCCTGCTTGGGGGTCCTCAGAGTGGCCAAGTCGCAGACTTATGGGTTTAAGCAACAGCTTTAAACAGCATGGATTTGAATCTACCAAGAACCTGCACTGTTCATTTCTGCTGGATTTACAGCAATAAGTGATGTGACTGCTGATTGGATAGAAACTCTAACTGGAAGCAGATATTTATAACCTTCAAAAAAAGTGTTTTGAAGGTTCTAGTTCACCAAAGAATCTTTTCTAAATGGGAAAATACTTTGTTGTATGTCATTGAAAATGTTCTAATATTTTATTTACAGTATATTAATATTATATTAAATCTTTTAAACTCCAAGATAAATCTGCTTATCTTCTGGTATCCAAACCTTTGCATTTTGTATGTTCTGCATAGAGCTTTTATAGAAGTTATGAACATTTTAAGAACTCATGAAGAAGAAATAATTTGGACATTTGCACCACACCTGGAAAAAGAAAGTTTTAACCTAAGGGATTTTTTTAAAGCTTAGATTCATTAAGGAATACAAGAGGAACATATGAATATAATTCAGATATAAATGTTTTATTATACAACAGGGTTCAACATAGAACCTTTAAATCTTCCATCAGAAAACTAAAGAAACTTTACTTCTAAATGATGTATTTATATTAAGTAGATTAAATTATATTGCTGAAAAACAGAAGTATTAACTTTTAGATACTCTCTTACAAATAATAAAAAGTTCCTTTGGTTCTTTGGATGGTAAAGATTCTAGATCTCAGTAGATTAGCATTGTAGATTTCTACACAGAACCTTCCTCAGATACCCAAGGAATATTCTTTATATTTCTATGAATAACAGTTTACTTTTCAGAATGGGTCCAAAAAACAACACATTTAAGAATCGTAAAACTCTTAACTATCCAAGGAACCCTTTAAGAACCCTGAAAGTACCCTTAAGTAACCCTTTTTTCCTCATAAACGGATGCTGGAAGAAAAGCAGGAGATGAAAATATTTGAAATGCAAACTGTACATAGTTCTGAGATCCAGATGTGCACAGTGTGATGAAGAACCTCAATGTTAATGATTTATTGAGAACGTGGAGGAGAACCAGAAACGAGAGCACTGCTAGAGGAGAGGTGTGACATATCTAGAGGGAGGGGCTTCTGGGGGAAAAATAGGAAGAGCAGTATGTTGGGTTGGGGTGGGGGTACTCTGTGTGTGTGTGTGTGTGTGTGTGTGTGTGTGTGTGTGTGTGTGTGTGTGTGTGTGTGTGCGCGCATGTTTGTGTAAATATTTTCTCAGCACTTGTGGAACCTGTCTGTCTACTTTCTGTGTGTGTGTGTGTGTGTGTGTGTGTGTGTGTGTGTGTTTGAGTGTGAGTGTGTTTGAGAGAACGAGAGAGAGAGAGAGAGAAGGAGAGCAAAAAGTACTCAGAAAGGCAGGAGAAATTTTTCACACCTGACGTGGACTTGATGTGGACTAAAACGGAGTGGGTGAAGGAGTGTGTGTGTGTGTGTGTGTGTGTGTGTGTGTGTGAGAGAGAAAGCATGAATTTGTGACTGTGAGGACATCCGAGATGATCATTGTGAGTGTGTGTTAAAGAGAGAAGGACAGAGAGTGGAAGAGAAGAAGAGAAGTCGTCTCATGGAGAGGCTCCTCACTGGCTATGGGGGGATGTCAGAGTTTTATTGGCTCTGGGGACGAGGCCTCACACACTCTGACTACGGAGAACCACCGAGACATCAACACTCTGAAACTGTGAGTATAACCCTCACACACACACACACACACACACACACACACACACACACACACTTTTAGAAGAAACTGCTTTTTTGTGGTGCTTGATTTTCTTTTCAAACTCTTAGTGTGTGCGTGTGTGTGTGTGTGTGTGTGTGTGTGTGTGTGTGTGTGTGTGTGTTGGTGAGATCACCTGCAATATCTGACAGGTTTGAAACCTGTTTTTTATATTTAATTTAATTTAATTAATGTTTTTAAAGTATTTATTTAATAATTATTATCATTGATTTATTAATTACTTTTTTCCCAAGAACATTTAATGTTAGATTTACTGCAACATCATTTTGGTGCATTAATGATTGGGTCCAGTGAAAGTCCTCATAACGACAGTAAGCCAAATGTGTGTGTGTGTGTGTGTGTGTGTGTGTGTGTGTGTGTGTGTGTGTGTGTGTGTGTTTGGTATGCAGCACCTGTTTATGAATAAATACTTCTCCGTGTTATTTACATGCTGAATGCGGGACAGGAAGTGTTACAGAACAAGCGAATAAACAAGTCGTATTTAACCCACAAATCCTGCTCCCTGATTGGTCGGAAGGTGCTGATGAATTCTCTGTAACAGCAGTTCTGACAGTGTTGCAGGTTTATAGCAATGTCCTCGCTATGATACATTACCGTTTCCATAGCAACAGCTTTTTTAAAGGGATGTTTATTCAACATTTATGGAAGGAGTTTCCAGTGCCGTTGGCATTGGGCCGTATGGTTGTTCACTTCTCTGTCATGAAGAACCATGGTAAAGTTCTATGTGGATCTGAGTGTTTTAAAGGTCTTCAATGTTCTAAATGTACTCTTTCTGTTATTCTATGCAGAACCCTATAGCAGCTAGTTTTCCTTTAAAAAGGGGTTCTAACTCAAGAAACTATGTCATGCATTTATGGTTCTATGGAACTGCACTGTAGAAGGTTTTTCATCATAAAAAATTGTGGAAGTTTTTTTAATCTTTGTTCTCCAACTGGTGAAACAGTTGGTTTCTGTTTCACAAAGGGTTCTAGAACATATGAACAAAATGGTACCCCTGAATGTTTCTGTAAAACTGTGGTAAAGGTTTTACACTGTCACAGAAAACCAACTGCGTGTCCCCTCAAAGTTTCGAAGCAGAGATCCAAATCATTCTCTCTTTTTAAAAAAACTTTAAAGTTCTAAGTTCTACTTGTTAGTTGTATCTGTAAATGAGAGGAACCCTATTACTCTATGGTTGGCTTTCCGAGCTCTGTGGTGTAAGGTGCGACATTCACTCTTCAGAAATTCAGGACCCTCAAAGCTTCAGCGATTGTTTCTAAGAGAGTGGAATGCTTTAAGCTTCCATGTGGAAGACTATAATGAAGTGCCTCAAAGCTCCCAAGGAACCCAGGAACCCATGATTTATCAAAAGACACCATTTTAAAGAGTTTAGGTCAGTAATTAGCATTGACTATTTGCATTCATAGAAATCAGCCATGGTTCCTGTCATTGTTCTAAGTCCACTAGAACAGAACCTGAGAGAGAAGTTGCTAAGACGACTGAGAGCATTTAAAGGGTTTTAAACAGCACCCTACAGCAGGTTCTGCTGGCTGATTTGATTCTGCAGTATAATGAATTTCCAAATCACAATGTTCCTCATCAGATCCAGGCATTTCCTCTAAAATACTGCTACACCCTTCTGCTCTGCCAGAAACCTCCTCATTGTGAATCTGATATTGCTGTTCCATGTCGAAATGGTTCTAACAGAAACATGTGTGACGTGTGGAGCTGCTGCTGCTGCTCTCCACCTCCGTCACCACCACAATTGCTTCCTCGTGTTTGGCCTCGATCCAGGGACCAACTTCCACGGCATGTAGATCAC
>NC_060896.1:28807776-28820276 GCF_014805685.1 Silurus meridionalis
AAAATTCCCGAACGGATTCATGTTTTTGGTACAGAAGGTGTTCTTGCTGCTCTTTAGGACTTTGTCTCACCTGTACAGCGCTCACTACAGAGACGCTGTGGCTGTGGACCTCCACCCACACCTCAACACTCCTCACACACTTCATCACCTTCAGCCACACCTTCAGACTGCTGGAGGCCTCGGAGACTGCGCCGCTTGATGACCTCATCAACACTCTTACACACTACCACACACACCCACAAACACACACACAGAGTGATGCTGTAAGCAGTATTGATTGAATTAGAAGTTTCCTTGTAGACGAGTGAGTGTTAAACACGCACGATAACAATCACACACACACACACACACACACACACACACACACACACACTGAGTCACTAGCCAAGCGAGGGAGGGACAACAGGACAGTGTGGCACGGTTGTGTGTGTGTAAGGTTCAGATCAGCCTCTTTTCTTTACTCTAGGGTGCATGGTAAATATTAAAGGACTGCAAACACACACACACACACACACACACACACACACACACACACACCTACACCTATGGACCATAAAATCAGCTTACATACGATATCTGGTCTGACCTGTTTGAAAGAATAAGATCTGTTAACATGCACACACACAAACACACACACACACACACACACACACACACACACACACACACACACACACACACACACACACACTACCTTTATCTCATATAATGCACATATGTATTTATAACATATAAGACCCTGTGTTTGTTTCACGTCTCTGCGCATAGACGTTGACAACCTTTTTTTATTTAATTTTTATCCAGTTAGAATTGCTAAATATGTAAATATTCACATATTTCTTAAAAAAATTATTTTATCCGCTCAATTAAACCAAATAAAGTTCCAAGACACAGCAAAGATCTCAGTGAATTATTATTTTTTATATTGTTAAATAATTCACTTCTCACTTCGCTGCTGTCTGGGAATTTTACATCATGTCATCATTATATACATTTTCTTTATGTACACACACACACACACACACACACACACACACACACACACACACACACACACACACACACACAGTTCATCCTCAGGATATGATGATAAACCTGTCTGAATATATTGGTCATGAAATTAACAATCTTTTAAAACTCAAAAAAAAAGTCATTACTTTTGAATTTTAATGTTTTCTAAGCAATACATTTTTTTATTAATTATCTAACAAAGAAATTATAATAAATATAAAATTTAAATGATAAAATTATAATAAAAAGGTTATTTGTTGAAAATAAGCTCGTGTCAGCAGGTGCTGCTTTAAAAACTTTTCTAAATTTAAGAAATTAATCTTTATTAAGAGCCCTATCTATTATTGAGAATAAAATAAAATCTTAATAATATAAACATTTTAAACAGAAATATTGTCCTTCAATTTTCATGAGGTTGGTGTTCAATTTGATTTTTATGTTGAAAATGGTGGATTAGTGCTAGCTTGGTCAAAGTTCAGAGTATTTAATTTCTAAATATATATAATTTATAAATATTCTGAATATATATTTTATTGATGCTTAGAGAAATCACATAAAAGATGAAAAAACCAAACAATTACAATAATTCTGAATTTGTTCTCTAAAGAAAATCAGCAAATTCTGAGAATAAATTTTATATTTAAAAACAAATAAAACACATAAAACACTTTCTGCTCTCATTCCTGCCATTTAATTTCAAACATTAACACTTTATCTGAAATTCTTCAATATTACACAAGAATTTCTCTCAGTGTTGATTTCTGGACTGAAGCAATGTGTATATCAATATATATTTGTATTATTTTAAGCTTTTCCAAGAAATGTATTTCTTTAAACATAAGAATATTATCTCTATTATTGTTGAATTAAATCTGTAAATGTGTAAAATTCGATTTGCAGCCTCTTTTCTATAAATATTTCACTTCGTTGGGGAAAATCACCATCAGAGTATTTGCGGTTTGTAGTTTTGTAATTCAGCTGTTATGCGGAAAAGTTGTGCTTTAATATAAAAACAAACACTAAATTATAAAATTTACAGCGAATAATCTGAGCAGAGAAATCACTACCCCGTTTTATCCAGCAGGGAGCAGTCACTACCCCTTTTTATCCAGCAGGGAGCAGTGTAGTGCATCACACACCAATCAGGAAAGAAATACAACTGCAGACTCTGAGCTGCTGATGAGAAGATCTTCTGGTTCTGGAGGTGATGAAGTTCAGAGATTTTAGTACAAATAATCAGATCTTAGTGCTGTACAACACAGTGTAATCAGATATGAATTATTGTTTTTATTTAAAGCTCTGTCATTTCACTGTCTGATCCAACTTTCTGACATGATTTTTGACTTGACAACTGTCTAATCACACTGCTGTTCCAACTGTCTATTCCAACTGTCTGATCTTACTGTACGATTCCACTGTCTGATCCAACTTTGTGATTTCACTTCCTGATCCCACTGTGATCTCACTGTCCAATGCAATTGTCTAAGCCAACTTTCTGAAATATGACTTTCCGATCCAATTGTCTGATCTAAATGACTGATCCTACTACGATCTCACTTTATGATCCTACTGTCTTTTCCAACTGTCTGATCCCACTGTCTGATATAACTATCCAATCCAACTGTCTGGTCCAAATAACTGATTCCACTGTCTGATCTCACTGTCTTTATCTCTAATGGGTGAGTCAGTGATGTTTACTGATGGATACTGGAGTGTAAAACTGTTCGTGGTGATTGTACTCATGAGCTAGTGTAGAAAACTGTTGCTATTAATTATGGTCCAGATCGATCTTCGTTGTTCTTAAGGGCTTGTGTCATTTTTTCCACCTTGGAGCATGGGGCATCATGATCCCTGCCCTGATGGACCATGTTAGTGTTTATTTGCTGCAGTTCTTATTATTCACCACTGTGAGGAGCTGTAGCGCAATTATGCAACGTCCAGAAACGTGAATAAATCAGTTTAAAACGTGATGTTCTTCTCATGATCTTTTCTGCAGGTCACATTCGTGATTAGTGGCAGGCTGGAGTAAATCATCGAACGTGATCTTTACACTCAGGACTGCCGTGAGATTGTTTCACAGTGCTGTAATAAAATTAATGACTCTGTGATGGGCCTTTAATTACTTTTTAATAAGTGTGTAGTAAGAAAGTCACACACCTGCTGGAGGAGCAGCAAGAACCATCACAGATACATTACACACGTATACTTACACTTACACTTACACACACACACACACACACACACACACACACACACACCTGTCTCTCCCTGGGCTTGGCTTTGGGGATTTGGAAACCAGTATTTAATCTTATACCACAGGAGTTTTCTGATTGGCTAGGAGGTGTTGATAAAAGTCTCTGATTTCGTTTCCATAGCAACAGCTGGTTCACAGGTTCAAGTCTGATTTTTTATTACTGAAAACACAGACATTTATATAGAGGGTTGACATTTCTCCTACAGCTGTGTAAAACAGCAGTCCAGACACACACACAACACACACACACACACACACACACACACACACACACACACACACACACATACAGGTGATGTGCCTTATAACCTTAAGCTTTACACCCGATCTTATTCCAGACAAATTCCAGAAAGTGGGCACAAGGTTCAAGGTCAGAACGCGTGCAGACACACGTAAAGAATATATATATATATACACACACACACACACACACACACACACACACACACATACATACACACACACACACACACACACACACACACATACACACACACACACACACACACACACACACACACTCGGGTCATCATAAAAAATTACAATGTTTTCATTACTGAGAAAACAACAGAAGTGTGTGAGATGTAGGTTATTTACATTATAAAATATTTAATATTTACAGCAGTGCATAAGTATTCACCCCCATTCTGCACTGTTACTGTACTGGAACTCTAATGGGTTTATATGGAATAAAAATCATAAAAATGTAGAGATAATCTCATTAATCAATGCATATGAACCTAATGAATAATTCTTTATTTGTAAAGCGCTTTAACATTGGACATTCTCTCAAATCAGCTTTATAGAGATAAAGAAGTTATAAAGTTTAAATGTTTACATTTCTCTCTAATGATTGAGCAGTGGTGGCTGTGTTGAAGGAGAAAGAAACCTTGAGAGGAACCAGACTCAAAAGGGAACCTCATCCTCAACACTGAATGTCCATCATTACAGTTTCATCACTGTTGAAGTGTTCAGGAGTGGACACTTACATACAGCACTATTCATGCAAACTGAGGTCCTGAGAACATTGAAGCAGACTGTTGATATTAATTACAGTTTAAATCCATCCTTAAAGTTCTTGATTTCCCCAGTCCAGAAGAGCCAGTTCCTCTGGGTCTTCGGGATGTAGATGTGGAACCATCTTCAGCTGTACAGAGTGGACATTTCTTTAGGGGTGACATGGTCTTTAATTGGAGAGACTGAGAGGTATGGCATGTGAGTGTGTGAGAGGTGTGTGTGTGTGTGTGTGTGAGAGGTGTGTGCGTGTGAGTGTGTGAGAGGTGTGTGTGTGTGTGTGTGTGTGTGTGTGTGTGTGTGTGTGTGTGTGTGTGTGTGTGTGTGTGAGTGTGTGAGAGGTGTGTGAGTGTGTGAGGGTGGGGGTTATATAGACTGCACTTCTTTGAGATCAGAAGATCTCTCTCTCCATCAGATCTTTGCTCCCGGTTTGGAGGTGATCACGTGACTCTTCATTCCCGGAGCTATTTAACGGCTCGGGGCGCGCGGACGTTTAGGATTTGATTCGGTGCGCGAGCGCGAGACGGAACAGCCACGTGACACCGAGGTGCGTCTGATTAACAACAACAATAATAATAATAATAATAATAATAATAATAATAATAATAATGTTTTTCTTTGGGTTTTTTTATGTTTTCAGAATTTCTCTTTTTTTTTTGCTTCCTTTAGACTTTTACTAAACTAACTAAATAAAATAAATGATTATTAGTTTATTATTACTTATTATTATTATTACTCTGATGCAATTCCACTTAAACAATGGAAGCCCCTCTCCCCCTGAACTCTGACTCTGATGATGATGCTAATGATGATGATGAGGATGATGATGATAATGATGATGATGATGATGATATCAGGTGTAACTGTAACACAGGTGGTTTACGGCAGCAGGTGAGCGCGCGCCGCTTACACTCGCTGGAGCATGAAAACGCCGACTTTGAGGTGCGCGCGCTCGGTATTTCTACTGATACTGATACTGCACGTGGTGAAGAGCGCACCGGCACGGAACAGGTGAGAAAAGGTGTGTGTGTGTGTGTGTGTGAGAGAGAGAGAGAGAGAAATATCAGCGCGATATAAATATATACAGTATATAAAATATCTCTCTGATGTTTATATACTGTGGCTGTGAAAAGTGTTGGAAAAGTCGAGTGGTTTATGGTTTCATGGTAAAGTGAACCATCATGTCTCCTATTCCACACTTCATCAACGTGCAGTTCCGTCTGGACTGCGGCTCATTAGAAGCGACTTCACCGTACAAGTCGATGAGTCGAATCGCACGTCTGAGTTCTGTACGTGTTATTTAGAGAGCAGACAGACGTCTGGAGTGACATCTATCATGGAACCACCTGCCCAGACACCACACCTCAATCCTACTGAACTGCTCTGAGATGAAGAAGGACATCTCCAACTGGTGAAGAACATCTTTAGAGAGTTTTAGAAGAGACACAACAAAGAGTTTCAGCTAAATGTTTGGAGAAAGGAACTGTCCTGGTGCTGAAAGTGTAAAACTGTTCTTCATGATGAAGGAGGATTTTTCAGTGGAAATTAAGTGAAAGATCTGAACGTTTGTAGATTTGTTTGGTCAAAAGAAAATCGTTAGATCGTTACATTACCGAGTCCACAAAAGGAACATGCAGGTGCCTTTTATAAACCATAAAACACTCGGTGTCTCCACGCTTCACATGTATATTCGTATAGAATTTTTACAGAAATGATCAGAAACTGTGAGATCATCAGAACGAGTGGAGAAAACGTCCAGAACTTGGCTGTAACCGGTTTGGTGTCCAGTTCAGTTCAGTTTCACAGTGTTTGTGAAGAAAACACTGAGGATTCAACAGTTCATTTTGTAAAGGGCAAATGTGTGTGTGAAAGAATAGCAATATAAATCTCAGCTCTGTGTGTGTGTGTGTGTGTGTGTGTGTGTGTGTGTGTGTGTGTGTGGGAAAAGCTTGTGGTTTGAGATTGTAATGCAGAATGAAAGCACTCGCTCTTCACCTCATGTCTTTATTAAACTCATTTATAAATGAGGAGGTCAATGTGGACGCTGAAAGTCTCCTACTGAGCTGTAATGTGGGAACTTTCTTCTCTTCTCTTCTCTTCTCTTCTCTTCTCTTCTCTTCTCTTCTCTTCTCTTTACTTCACTTTTCTTCTTCTCTTCTTCTCTTCTTCTCTCCTCTGATTTTTTCCTTATCTCTCTCCTATGATGTCTAGAGGTGACTAGAGCATCCACGTCTTCTTTTCCTTACTCTCTCTTCTATCAGTCTCTATCCTCCTCTATCTTTTTCCAGAATCTCTCCCCTCTTAACATCTCTCTATCTCTATACTCTATCTCCCACCCCTCAACATCTGTCTGTCTCTAACTGTAACTCTGTGTGTGTGTGTGTGTGTGTGTGTGTGTGTGTGTGTGTGTGTGTGTGTGTGTGTGTGTGTGTGTGTGGGGGTTTAACTCTGTGTGTAATTCTGTGTGTCTGTGTGTAACTCTTGACTCTTGTGTGTGAGTGTGTGAAATAGTTTATCAGGGTGGCAGCTGCTTCATGTCGTGTTGTGTAACTTGACCCAATTTCTTTCACCATCTACACTTTGATGATCCTTATCTAATCACACCGCATTGCAGAATTGAGCAGACATCGAAGATAAAAGTGCTGTCAATCACTCCAACCTCTGTGTGTGTGTGTGTGTGAGTGTGTGTGTGTGTGTGTGTGTGTGTGTGTGTGTGTGTGTGTGTGAGTGTGTGTTGTTTCTATAGATCTCACACATATACAAAATAATTATTTACCTACAAAGACCAATATCAAGCTTATCAAGCAAAACAAAAGGTCACAGAGGGAAACCAAATTGTACGAGTATCTTAAAAAAAGCTAGTGAGCAAAATATCAATCTGACGAGCATATATATATATATATATATATATGCTAGCAATCAAAAGACTTCATATTGAGCAAAAGTCAAAGAAGTGAAGAAAATTTCATCCAAAAAACAAGTACAAGAAAACATCTGACAGAAAAACCTAGCAAGGAAATAACGAAGCTAATAAACAGTCAAAAAAGCACATACTGTAGGAAGCGAAAGAAACAGCACATGATTAAAGAAACAAGCAAAGAAAAGAGGAAGCTAGCAAGCTAAATATATATAACAAGCACAAAAAGAGCAGCAAAAACCCAACAACTAGCAGTTAACCAGAGGTGGCAAAAGTCTGCACATCCTTCACTCAAGTAGAAGTGCAGATACTCGTGTTTAATAAATATTTGTGTAAAAGTTGAAATACTGACTATACTTTTACTACTCAAGTTAAAGTAAAGAAGTTTGGGCTCTGACATGTACTTCAGTAAAAATTAGCCTTTATTACTAGCTGTTTTAGTGTCACACTGGTAACTGAATCTCACATCATAATAATATCAGGGCTTTCAATCAATTATAAGTTTTAATCATGCTGTTCTATATGTACCTTAAATTAATACTTTTTCATTTTTTTTTTTTAAATCTAATCAACATAGACAAATATTGATTATTTATGCAAATGCATGTTTATTATTTGTGAAACCAAACTCAACATAGAGCATGAAGACTAAATATTCTTGTAAATGTTTTAAAGTAATTGTGGTGTTTTAAATGACGTAAATCACCAGGACACCAAACAGAACCTTTGCTATGTTTCCACACGGACAGTTAATGAGGTGATACCGGAGAAACTGCACCTTTCATACGCATTTGTGTTCTCTTTATTTAAAAGTAGACTTTTTAATCTTTCTATAGATATATTTATTATGTCTGTGAGGTAAATATTTACTGAGATTCAGGGTGTTATATTTATGTGTTTGTGTAGAGAGATGACAGAGACGGCAGAGAGCGCCCCCTGTCTGTTTGCTTTATTTTACAAAAGCACAGTGTTTTGTTGTTATTATGAGTGTGTACAAATAAAAGTAGACCCTTTACAGATTCTAATGATTTGTTGCTCTTATCTGTACAATTAAAAAAGCAATTATTATTTTTTTCGTTTTGGCATCATGAGGAAAAAATGCCACGAAAAACATGACAGCTGTAATTAATATATTAATACAAAACAAAATTAAAATGTTCTCTAATGAATGTATTCAGACTGAAGATCCACCATGTAGAACACAAGCAGAGAAAAGATTAAGATGATGATGATCAGGAATGTTCTCATCACTGACTCCCTCTGTCTCATCCACGTTAACCCCAGACTTCTTACTGTCTTCTGCTCTGCTCATTGTGAGCTTCAGAAACTAGTCTACGTCTGTGGTGTGTGTGAGACAGGAGATGATCCACCAGTGGACTGAAAAAGCAGCGTAATGACAGGAAACATGTTGATGAGCTGAAAACTGTGCAGTGAGAAGATAAAAAAATAACATTTCACCAAACAGATAAAAACTAAATTAACGAGTCTGATTTGAAAATGTAAGAAGTAGAAAGTACAGATATTTGTGTAAAAATGTAAAAATTCTGTAAAAAAATAAATAGTTAAGTAAAATACTGATACCAGAAAAATCTACTTGAGTACAATAACAAAGTATTTGCAATTCCACCTCTGCAGTTTACCAATGAATGCATTTCTCTGTGTGTGTGTGTGTGTGTGTGTGTGTGTGTGTGTGTGTGTGTGTGTGTGTGTCAGTTCACATTATATATTAACACTTTATTTAGGGATTAGTGGCACTAATTTCTTGCTGCACATCACTCACCAATTAAAATTGCACAAATCACAGCTTTGGTCACTCAGTGAGTGTGTTAGCTAATGCGCTAATCCTCACAGCTAAAAGCTGTTTTACTGAAAACATCATATTCTGGAAATATACATAATATATGTAATATACAATCTAAAATAACTTACTATCTTCCTTAAATAATAATTGCATTTGTGCAAAATTGTAATTGCTTTTAATTCTGTCTCTTTAACACACACACACACACACACACACACACACACACACACACACACACACACACACAATAATGTTCCAGAGAGTAAATTCAGGACAGATTAAATGATAAATTCAAAGTGTTGTAATCCACAGACAGACTGACGCGAGACGGTTACACCCTGTACCAGTGCTGCAGTTCAGAACTATTCCAGTTTAAGGAGCCGTCTATGACATTCTGATTAAAAGAGACATATATTAAATGTTTAGTTTAAAGGAGCCAAATATCTAAAGTTTAGTGTAACAGAGCTGTATGTAATATTTACATATCTAATGTTTAGATTAAATTTCAATTATGGGATGTTTAGTTTAAAAGAGACACATGTTTATATGTTGCCATATATTCGTTTGAAGGAGCTCCAATTTTGTGAGACGGAACTTAATGTAATGTTCAGTTTATAGAAGCTTAAGTTCAAGCTTAATGGAAGTTCAAAAGAGCAAATTGTAATGTTTAGATTAAAGTAGCCCAACGTGATGATCACAGGAGCTTTATGGAATTTTAGATCTCTTCTATTTGTTCAGTTTTGCAAACTGTACACAAAAGTGTAGTAAATATTTAACTGTTTATTCACAGTACTACACTCTTTCCAAAAATCAATACACTTGATACACTTCAAAACACTAACAGTAGTTTTGAAAGAGGCCGCGGAACAGAGGAAACGCAGTAATGTAACCACAGAATTATTTTTATTTTATTTTATTTGTTGTTATGTAAACTTTTAGAAACATCTAAACATCTACTTTTGTGGAAATGTGAAACCAGTATTTAGATAGAAAATCTGTTGTGTTTTACTGATCATCACTTTCCATCTCTCTTTTTTCTCAGGTCTACTTTTCCAAGAAAGTCCTGGACCGCTGAGGGGGAAGGCGGTATCACCATGGTAACGAATTTCAGGCCCCTAGCTGAGGTGAAGGACCTGGTGTGGAAGCGTCGTTTGGTCTGGAGAGATCTTGAGCATAAAGACATCCTGCTGAGTAATTCTCCAACACAACTCAGTCAAACCCTCATCCGCGGGAGACAAAAACGGGGACTTCGTCAATTACACGGTCAGCTGATGCGTGTGGGCTGCATCCTAGGAACCTGCCAGGTCCAGAACCTGAGCTTTCGCCTCTACCAGCTAATTGGCCAGAGAAAAAGAGACCGCTCTCCTTCAATCAATCCTAAAAGTCCTCACAGTTACGGATGAAACTCAACAGGACGCTGGATCTGACTCCACCCCCAAAAACCAAACAACACTTTTCCTGTGGACAGTGTCAGTATGTCGACATCCTGATGAACTAACAGTGTCTCTTTGCCATCACAGGGCAGTAGGAGGAGTTCACTGAAGGTTACAGAGATGATTTATGATGGTGGGCTGAATTTCTTAAAGAAATATTGAAAAAGTGGAATTATTTTTATTTCTTTCTCACTTTCTCTTTCTATCTTTTTATCTCTCTCTCATAGGGTGAATGAACATGCAACATGGCGAGTTTGTTACTAACAAAATCTGTGGGTGTCAATATTTATTATCACAGAAGGCTTTTCATGCCCTGAAGCAGTAAATCAGCCTGAAACCATGATGCTAACACCATCATGCTTCAGATAGGGGTTAATGTTTTGATAATAGAATGAAGTCATGAAGGAAACCACTTCCACCAACCAATTAATCAATTAATCAGTCAATTAATCTACAAATTAATTAATAAACCAATCAATATGTTTATAAAAAACTACCTGGATTATCCACACAAGGTTCTGCACACACACACACACACACACACACACACACACACACACACACACACACACACACACACACAAACACACACACACACACACACACACACACACACACACACACACACACACACACACACACAGTGGTCTCCTCTGTGAAGCGTGGTGGTGGGAACATCATGGTTTAGTGCTGAAACAAAGTTCAGTTGTTCAAAAGTTCAAATGTTCAGATTATAAATGCAGATTAAATAATATAGAATAATATATTTTTAAAATATTAAACTCCAAAGAGAAAGAACATCTGTGGCTGAACATCATTACACAAATCCAGTGATGAGAATGAAGGAATTAAAGGTCAAAAAATAAAAAAGAATGTAAAACATTATTGTTTTTTGTCACATGATGAGTTTTATATTCACTGTTACTGTAAAAGTTAATAAAACACAGAAACTCAGCCGCAGTCACTTCAATTTCACAAAGATCACGAATCACATGACCAATCAGTGATCTGCACAGGTTAAGCCCCGCCCACATGTCCCTGATTTCCTCACGTGGTGGACTGTATAGCCAATAGTTTGTGGACAACTGACCGTAAGATTGTTATATAAATCTTTTTAAGCATCCTGTTACAATGAGGTCCTTCTGGGAAGATGTTCCACTAAATTTTGTGGAATATTTGTGGAACTTCATTCAGCTACAAGAGTGTTAGTAAAGTCAGGTTGTGATAAAGGTGAGAAGGTGAAAAGGTGAGGAGGTTCCTGGGGTGCAGTCAGCGTTTACATTCCTCCCAAAGGTGTTTAATAGAGTTGGAGCTCAATAGCAGGAGATCTTCCACATGGCTTTGTGCACAGGGACATCATCATGCTGGAGCAGGTTTGGGTCTCCTAGTGAAGGGAGAATTTTATGCTACAGCACCCATAGATGTCTGACACAATCGTGTGTCTACAGCAAACAGTTTAAGGAAGATCCACATATGGGTGTGGATGTGCAGATGTGCATCCGAAGCCGATCGGAATAAAGTCCAGTTAACAGAACAGAAGTCAGAATTGTCTCCTGAAGCAGTTTCAAACAGACCGGTTTCATGAACAGGAAGAAAATTGTGTGTTGTGTGTGTGTGTGTGTGTGTGTGTGTGTGTGTGTGTGTGTGTGAAATGAACAGCAGTGAGGATTCCATCAAGAAATAGAGCTGCAGTCTTTCATAAAACAAAAAAAAGAATAAACAGAAAACAGACTCACAAATGTTTATACCTGTAATGCAAGTGATGAAAGTTAGAATGAAAATCTATCTATCTATCTGTCTGTCTGTCTGTCTGTCTGTCTGTCTGTCTGTCTGTCTGTCTGTCTGTCTGTCTGTCTGTCTGTCTGTCTGTCTGTCTGTCTGTAAACACGTCCTGAAATGAACAGTGTGTTTGGTGTAAACTCCACTTTGAGGTTCTAATGGACTTTCTGTCCCTCTACAGTTTAGAGGAAATGAATGAAGTTTATTCCACTGTTTCTAAACCGTGACCTTGAATGACTTCCCACTGTACCGCCACCGTTTCCCTCCTGAAATAAAGCGACTTGTCATCTT
>NC_060896.1:28822776-28825276 GCF_014805685.1 Silurus meridionalis
AACACAACATCACATCACAGAAGTTTAGTGTTGTGTTGAGGACTGTGTGAAGATGAAAGTCATCAATCTGGTGAGTTTGTTTTGGGGTGTGTGTGTGTGTGTGTGTGTGTGTGTGTGTGTGTGTGTGTGTGTATTACAACACATTACTATGCGTGTTTTTGGTGCACATATAATTATTTATAGTGGTGTATATTTGTCCCTGTGTGTATTACTCCATGTAAATTTATTACTGGTGTGTGTGTGTGTGTGTGTGTGTGTGGGTCCGTGTCTCAGGGCCCTGACCCGTCTCTGGTGTATCGGCCTGACCTCCTGCCCAACACCATTAAAGAGAAATCAGACTTCAGAAACTTTGAGGTAAAAAGAAAAACACTAACAGGGTGAGAATAAACCTCAAATTAACATTTATTTTAAGTGTGTGTGTGTGTGTGTGTGTGTGTGTGTGTGTGTGTGTGTGTGTGTGTGTGCATGCGTGCATCATTAGAATGGAGATCTTTTTGAGCGTGTGCTTAACACGTACAAACTGATGCACACACACCAGACGCTTGACTTCGTCAGACAGAAGGTCAGTTTGCATGTTTATTAAACACACACACACACACACACACACACACACACACACACACACACCTCACCCCACCCTCTTCTTTTGGACTCTTCCCCCTCTCTTTGATTCCTCCCTAATTTTGCTTGACTCCTCCACCTTCTTTGTCTCCAGCCACCTCTTCTTGGCCCCTCCCTCTTTTCTTCCTGACTCCTCCCCTCTTTGTGGCCCCTCCATCCTCTCTCCTTCTCATCCTACCTTTTTTATGACTCCTCCCCCTTTTTCCTGTCTCCTCCCTCCTTGTCCTAACTTCTTCCTTCTCTTCCTTCACTCCTACTGCCCTCATCTCAATCATTTACCCCTGACCTCTGACCCCAGCATGCAGAGTGGGCAGGTTGCACTCACACTCGTATGGCTGTGATGGAGAGCATTGAATGTTTGGACCAGCTGGTCGATGAATCTGATCCTGACGTCAACTTCGCAAACTCCTTCCACGCCTTCCAAACTGCCGAAGGAATCCGCAAGGAACACCCCGATAAAGGTGAGGACAGGGGCGTGGCCTTCACAAGCCACAAAATACTGAGACTTATTCAGGAAATATTCAAATCATTCAAATCTTAGCATAAGAATTAAAGTGGCCATAAGCAACCAGCCTCCAAGCGATAACCAAGAGAAAGTCACACAAAGTGTCAGCACTCATCTGCCTCATCATGGCTGATTATTAGGAAGCAACGTGTCTCTCTGTTGGTCAGGTGATCCACAGGTCAGGTGTTTTCAGGGTTAAACGATGAAGTAAATGTAATTCGTTCCTGTAGTGAAGTCGCTTTTTCACGTATCTGTATTTTACTGAAGTGTTTCCATTTGGGGAGATTTTTACTGCAACTTCACTACATTCACTGCACTACAAAGTCAAATCTCTTATTTATTTACTACATTCAGTCCTTTTTATTAATGAGGATAAAAACGTGACTGGTGAAACACACAGCGAGTCACCAATCAGGATCGAGCGCACGCTCTGTTTTACACGTGTTCTGATTGCCGCTCGGTGCATCTACTGATCACCAACATACAGTTCAGCATCAGTTCAACATCAAGCAGAACATTTAGAGAGGAATAAATGATGAAGAAACTCCAGACTCAAACTCACCACAACACACGTGACCTCATTTACACGTTTTTATTAAAGAAGGTTTTGTGTTCATGATGATTGTAACAGAAATCAGTGTTTGAGTCTTTAATATCATTCTATTAATAGATCAGTGTGCTGAGAGTCACATTCGAGTCTTTACACAGAAACTGAGGTGATTAAGTAAAGAATCTTCTGATAAAAATGATAATAGGAACATTAGAGTTATAATAAATCACTACTTTGGAAACTGAAGTTCATTTAAAGGCAAAAACATTTGTACTTTTACTCAAGTAAACATTTAAAGAGAAACTTTTACTTTTACTGGAGTCACATTTTACTGAGTGAATCTCTACTTTAACTCAAATACATGGATTGTGTACCTTCATCCATCAATGGAGAAAACTCTCTACTTTTCCAGACTGGTTCCAGTTGGTTGGTCTCATTCATGACATCGGCAAAATCATGGCTTTATGGGGAGAACCTCAAGTAATGCACAAACATCAAGATATTAACAAACAGAAACAACCATACAGATAGAATAATCTAAAACATTATGCCCTGTGTGTGTGTGTGTGTGTGTGTGTGTGTGTGTGTGTGTGTGTGTGTGTGTGTGTGTGTGTGTGTCTCAGTGGGCTGTGGTGGGAGACACGTATCCAGTCGGCTGCCGCTTTCAGAACTCCATTGTTTTCAGAGACTCGACATTTGTGGATAATCCAGACAGCAAGGACGAGACGTTGAAGTGAGTTGGTCACATTTACACCAGACTGAGTTCTGCATCCTGATTGGTAGATCAGCAGCTCTGACTGAAGCACATGTTTATAATCATTTCC
>NC_060896.1:28830276-28852776 GCF_014805685.1 Silurus meridionalis
GTGAGTGTGTGTTGGAGTGTGTGAGAGCAGATGGTTGATGACACACACTGTAGCTGCTGAACAGAACAGTGTCCAGAGCAGGACGTGAGCAGGAACCTCCCTCACGTGTTCTCCAACAGACTGTAACGTCCGCGAGAGCCGTGAACCAGAAGCTCGGCGTGAAGGAGATTTATCCTAAACACCCACACACACACACACACGCGCACACACACAATTACCACAATCCACTAAGTGTTTTAATCTTCTTACACCTCAGCACTGACGCTTTTTATCAGTTTCTAGTTACATGTAATGTTTTATTAAACACGTCTCACTTCCTGCTCTCACTTCTGTTACATCACTAACGAAGCTCCTACTCGAAACCTCCACAGAGATACAGCTTCACCTCAGACTGTCTCCACAAAATCTAGTGGAACATCTTCCCAGAAGCGTGAATCTCATCATAGCAGCAAATGGAGACAATGTGGAAGATGTTTAAAAAGGTGTCCACATACTTTTGGCCATACAGTGTACTTTTAAACGTTCATTTTAATTGTTCTGTGAATGAGCTGTTACTATGGAAACCATAACGAGCTCTGTAATTAAACTCAATAATCTGATGATTATGTTCTAATGAGCTCCAGGATCACATCTGAGGTTTAATCCCTGATCTTCTAAAATACACTAATACATTAATCAGTCAGAACATCGGTACAAGTCTCACCTTTATGTTGAGGCCGTGCTGAGTCAGCGTGTCCTCCAAAACCGCATCACCGAGACGCACAGGCGGATAAAACTCCTCCACGTAGATCCTCCTCCACCACCTCTGCGGTAATGACCTACACACACACACACACACACACACACACACACACACACACACACACACACACTTTTAAATAGACTAACACCAACCTGGAACACATTCAGAACTTTTATAAACATAATTAAAAAGATATAAATATGCAAATTAAGACACGCCCCAAAATGATCTAAATGAAATGACATCAGCTGAATGGCTGGATTTCAGATTACCAGTAATCGTTTTCGCGAATGATCTATTGAACTAGAAGAAATGAAGCATTTTAGTGTTCTGGAGGAGTTTAATGGTGATGAAGGTCATGGTTTAGTGTTCTGGAGGAGTTTAATGGAGATAAACGTTGAGTAGGGGTGGTGTGAAGTTCTCACCCGTCCTCTTTAGGTTCGGTGAACCAGTACTTGTAGCGATGAGCACGGATGTAGACTGGAGGCTGTCTGATGAACGGGTACTGAGTCTCGTCTGTCTGAATTAGCTTTATTACTACAACACACACACACACACACACACACACACACACACACACACACAGTAAATACATGAATAAATAAATACCCCACTTGTACCCCTGGTACCCCCCCTCACCATCCTGCTTGCCCTGTAGGAGACGGCGAACGAAGCTGCTGAACCAGGGACTCTGATTGTGGGGTCCGAGAGCCGCGAACCACATCTGCCAGTCGAGTCGAGGCTGATGAGGCGTCACCACTGGGGGCGCTGCGCTCACGTTCCCCGGTTTATACATAAACTCGATCTCCTACAGAAAACTCAGCGGGTTATGAACAAGTGACAGCAGATCCAGCAGGGAGGAGACATGTCTCCTAGCAGTCCAGGTCTAATAGCAGCATGGAGTATACACATTATTAACAATGTAGAACATCCTACTCATATGAGCGGCTCCTCTCTGTAGTGTGGGGTACAGTACAAACACACACAAAACAGTTGGGAGGCTGTGTAAAATGTAAATAAAAACAGAATTCAATGATTTGTTAATCTCAAAAACACATTTTAAAAGAAAAAACACAACAAAGGAAACCCAGAACCTGTATCAGACACATATAGAACAACATTCTTCTCCCAAATCTGCTCTCCTCACTTCCCAGATGTGTACACACAGAAAACGTGATGCTACACAGTGGGAAACACGGTCCTGTAACAACTTTTTGAGACGTGTTGCAGCCATTAAATTCAACATGACGTTATTTTTTCCTTCAAATTTGATGAATTCTCAGTTTAAATATTTGACATGTTTTTTGTATTATTGTGAATAAAATATGGGTTTGAGATTCGCACATCAATGACTTCTGTTTTTATTTACATACGACACAGTGTCCTAACGGTTATGGAATTGGGGTTGTACATACAGGTGATTAATCATGTCACAGTGTTTGAACATTAATACTGACTGTCCAGGTGATTCCGTCCATGCTACCCTCCATGATGACCTCTGGACGACCTCCGACTCCCGTCATCCTCCGAAACAGACCGTATGAGTTCACCAGCTGGTAACGATCAGTCAACTCAAACGCCCTGCGCACTCCGGGCCACAGGTTAGAGTGAGCCTCGTACTCGATGTAGGTGTATGGAACCTGCACACACAACACACACACACACACACACACTCAGTGTGTTTATATAAGTATAATAGTATATATAAATATTTACCAGCATATATAATGGACACAGGTGTGAACTCGATTGCTGACCAGACTGATGGTGAACATGGAGGCTGCTGCAGCAGAGAAGACGCCCCACTGCACCGTGCTCCAGAGCCGTCGAAACACACCCCTTACACACGCACTCCTGAACACACACACACACACACACACACACACACACACACACACACACACACACACACAATTACACTTATTACACTTATTACACTTTATACAGACTTCTGGATTACAGCGCCATCTGCAGGACAGATTATAATAAATATAATTACGTATTAAAAAAGTAAACAAAGTGAAAATTTGAAGGTATTACACATTTAATGTCTTTATACAGAATGTGGTTTGGAATAAATAAATATTTGGTAGAAGTCAATAAACATTTAAGTATTTATAGGAATTACACATTTATAACAATAAAAAAATCACATGACTAATAACTAAACAAAGCCTCACACACACACACACACAACACACACACACACACACACAGGAAATATAAATAAAAAATAAGAATATAAGATATAATATTCTAAAAGTGTTTAAGTTCATTATTATAATTGTTTTTAATCATATTTGCTGATGAAACCTGTAATCTCCTTTAATCAGCTTTCACTGTCGTCATGGTAACCGTTCACAAGGCCTCACCTGAACATGGCAGTAATGACCTCCCAAGTGAGAGACAGAACCCCGATCCAAATACTGGGCCCCGTCACGGCCTTCAGGAAGCTGTTAAACTCGTAATGTGTGAAGGCTGAAAACAACAAACCCACAAACCAACAATTCAGCAATTCAGAATTTAATTGTGTTTATGACAAAAAACCAACAAAAAAAAAGCTTTTATGGGACCTGTTTTAGAAGAAACACTTTTCTTGTCCCAGTCCACTTTCAGGTCGAAGTAGACGATGGTCCAGTAGCCGAGCAGCGCATACACACACGCTTCGAGCACCAAACACACCCACGCCAACACGGCCTGCAGAGAACCTGAGCAGCACATCAGAGTCATCAAACATACAGCAGACTACAAACTTCACCAGACACTTCTGATTTTTATTTATAGATATTTTATTGTATAGTATATTTTTTATACGTATATTTTGTACTTTATACCTTTATTTATAATTTTATAATTGATATTTAATTTTATTATTTTAGATTTTATTTCTATTTACATGTTGGACAGTCGTAAAAAGCTTTTCACTACACATCAAGAAGAAAAAAAACATTTAAAAGAGAAATAAAACGGATAAAAAGAACAGCACCAGGAGTCCAACATCATCATTAGTATTAGAAGTGTGTGTGTGTGTGTGTGTGTGTGTGTGTGTGTGTGTGTGTGAGTGTGAGATTCGGAGCAGCAGAACTGCAGATGTAATGAAGTCGTATATAAAATAATGAAAATGAAGCGTTGTTTTGATCTATTCAGTCAGTTTTACTCTGCAAACATCAATAACTGCTGTAACTCCTCAATGCTCAGGGACCGTGGTATCAGGTGATAATCCACGGCCAGGTGTGAGATGTTCCCCACATTATAATGATCTCCGGGATGTTCTTCAACTAATTAACTGCAATTATGGATTAATTATAAGATTAATTATTTACAGTTTTGAGTAACGTGCACAGTGTCATGTTATTCAGACTCAAATTTACTCATCATTCCTGTTGAGAATGAAAAGAACAAATGGGCTTCGTACTCGTCTGCGTCTGCGTCTGCTGCCTGCGTCTGCGGAGCCAGAAATCCATGTGTTCATCGTCCAGCAGGGAGAAACACAACACGATGGTCAGAAGATTAAAGAAGTTATAATTCCCTGAGAGGATGATCAGCACCTGCAGCAAGACCTGTACAACACACACACACACACACACACACACACACACACACACACACACACACACACACACACAATGCAGCAGCAATTGTCTGTCCTATAGAACTATGAAAATATCTTGCAGAAGCTCCGCCCACCTGCGAGTAGAAAGCAAAGAGACGATGTCTGCGAATGGGGCTGAAGAAGAGGAAGGGAACTGCGATCTCGATGACGAAGGTGGCAACGGTGCTGAGCTTCTGAAACCACACAGGAAACTGGTGGGCAAACCAGGCCAGGGGCGTCGGGATACACTGCGTCTCGTAGTGATACGTCAATGCTGTCTCACAAACACATGCGCGCGTGCGCACACACACACACACACACAGTTGATAAAAACCCTATGGTGACCTCATGCAATAAATATGAGGAAAACATTTAATGGTTCTGGTTTGAGTTCTGGTTTTGGGGTTCTGACCTGTGAGTCCCCACCAGGTGGGACAGCGGCTGGTCAGTTTGACGACTCCAGAGGTGAACATCAGGCGGAAGAGAAGCCAGCGGAGAAGCCAGAAGGTCACACCATCGTGAAAACTTGATCTGCAGCTCCATGGCATTTTCATGGGAGCGATGAGAACAGCCAGGAAGCCCACCTCTAACAACAGATTATCCCTGAGAAAGAGAGAAAGAGATCATTTTGTCCATTATGCTAATGTAATGTAGTCACACACACGCACACACGCACACACGCACACACGCACACACACGCACACACGCACACACTAATTAGAGGAAAATCTGTACTCACCACTGGAAGTATAAGAAGACCTGGCCGACCTACACAAACAACACAGATGTGAAACTCTGGACTTTTGCCTCATTTGCATTCTTGAACCTGATTGGCTCTTATAATTTATGATGCAATAATAAACTTCTGACTGACACTGGAGACTCCTTCCATTAAAATAAAAATTCTCTTTAAACATCATTATTTATAGATTTAAAAAAATATGTCTACTGTTATTATTATTATTATTATTATTATTATTAAACAGTGTATAAGGATGAACATTTATAAAAAAATTTGTGCTGTTATAGAAAACTAAATCAACACATTCTGTTTTATCGCAATCCAAACTTCATCATCATCATCATCATTATAAAAGATCTGTGATCAGATTAGATGGAGGCTTTGGAAATGGATGGTTTAAGTTATTAAATGTGGGAGGGGTTTATAGATGGGAGGGGTTTAGATGTATTAGAGGTGGGAGGAGTTTGAGGTGGGAGGGGTTATAGATGGGAGGTGTTTAAAGGTGGGAGGAGTTACCTGGTACAGAGAGAGGTAAAGAACCCACAGAATAAAGTAAAGCCTGCAGTCTCTAAAGGCGGGGACCGTCATGGCCGCCAGACTGAGAGCAGTTCCAGTCAGACTCAACAGCTCCAGGCAGTGCTGCGTGTCGAGGCCGAGCTGTGGGCCAAACCACAGCAGAGTGGGCGTGTCCCTCAGACGCTCCCAGACGCTTTTCCCCGCCACCCGCAGCATCCACTTCGCTGGGAGGATGCCCTCGTTACCATAGAGACCTGCGAGAACATAAATCCGTCTGAGATCCTGATCATAACTATGAAAACTTTACAACATTTGAAGGTTCTTTTGAGAACGATTAGAGGAACTACGAACAAAAAGTGCTTCAATTGCAAACTCAAAAGGTTCCAAAAGGAACCAGGAACCCTTGAAGATTATAGAACTTGATGACTTTCCCATATTATACAACGGTCCTAAAATAAGTCTTTTATAAAAGTAGGAACTGTTTGAAATTTTGAAGAGTGTAAGGCTTTAACGTTTTTTGTGAATCTAAGAGATGAATTTGCATATTGAACATGATTGGTGGAATAATGGGGATGTAGTGACATCACAACCCAAGATCTCACGCCCTCTGTAGCATCAGGAATATCTCTGGTGCGTTTAATTCTTACTTCCTCAGTTACAAAATCAAAACTCCAACCAGAATCCAGATGTTGATTGTAAATCAGTGATATTTTATAAACCTCTGAAAGTCAGTGTGAAGTTCAGTATAAAGGAATAAACATGAACATGGTAATATATTTTTAAATGCTGCTGTCTGCAGCCCCACGTGCATCATGTGGACACTTTAAACTTTATAAGTGCACAATTTCTGCAGATTTATTTATAACACAGAATAAAAAAAATAACTCACCAGGAATTTGTACATAAACAGACGCGAAGGCGAACATGTAGATGGCAGAAAGACTCCACAGGAACATGTGGGTAGGAATCCGCATCTCCCCCATCTCTCTCTCTCTCTCTCTCCTCTGGAGCCTCCTACAGCGGGAAAAGAAGCTGATCAAACCCGGGTTCGGATCACACACCCCGGTACGCGCCAACACGCACTGCTCGTGCTGCTGCTCCGGAGACACGTCAAAGAGACTTCCAGAGCACAAAAGTCCCACCTCCGCGCTGTGATTGGCCAATAAAGCAGAGTCAAGGACAGTCAGCCAATCAAACGCTCGTCTGGGTAACGTTCTAGCCAATCGTAGCCAAAACGCGCATGCGTCAAAAATGCATTAAAACAGCGACATCTAACGGTGAAAAGAAGAAAAGGTCAAAGCGTCAACATTTAGCGGCTTTAAATGATTATTTATGCGTTTAATTATTTTAGTTATGTTTAATTTCATCTGATATTATTACTGTACAATAATCATCAAATAAACAATATTTTAATAAACCGTAGCTTACATATGTTTTGTTAGTAATAACACGTGACGTCATTTCCTGCTCCTAGCACCGCAGCACAGATTTATCTTTCTGAACTTTTAATCAGCAGAAAAAACTAATGTGAGAAAAAACTTTCTGTGCATCTCATGTGATTATATTTACATTCAGAATAACATTTTGGAATAAAAAAAACATTAATAAAAATTAATAACGTTTTCATACTATTATTAAAAGATAATATAGACAACAATCAGTTTCATTAAAAAAAAGTCTTAGTTTATATAAAAGTTATAAGTAAAACTTTAGAAAAAGTCTTTTTGAAATTCAAGTAAATTGGTTTTTTTTCTTTTTATGTAACTGTTAAATACCTCTTTTAAAAAAATGTATAAGCGACACATTAATTGAAAAATATATTTATTTGTTTCATGAGTTTTCATTTACTGATATCTGATTTATCTCAAAACATTTTTTTTAAATGATTATTCATATTAATGATTATTATTATAATTATGACTAATTAATGATAATAGTTACATCTCCACACAGGTGATGTGGTAATTATGTAATAGTAATCATAAATAAATTCTGAGCAGGTTTATAAATGTTTATAAAACAGTTTATAATATAAATTGATTAATTAATAGGAGCTGATTATCATTATTACTCTAAATGAAATCTTTTCTACTGGGTTTTAAAAGGGAACAAATATATTGGTTCCAAAATATATTTTTAGTATAAATTGAAATTAAACTTACTGTCTGTACTTCCTGTATCTCAGTAGGAACCTTCTAACCTCTCAGGACCACACCCACAAATATTTCTAGTTTGTCACTTTCATTAATAAATCACAATGACAGTGTTTAAGTTAAAGATTTGTTTCAAACCTCACGACCTCCTGCTGACGTGTGAGTCTGTCCTGCTACCTGTGGGTTTTAGATGATTGGTGTTTATGAGAACGAGGAATCAACTGCTACTACATCAAATGTAACAGATCAAAAAGCCGGATGAGATGATCTAATCTAATCTAATCTAATCTAATCTAATGGTGATTTTCCTCTAACTGCATGTCACACAGAGTGTTTCATTTCTTTCATTACATCGTTTCATTGTAAAAAAGTAAAAATCAGCACAAAATCACTAAACCAATCTCCACACACACACACACACACACACACACACACACACACACACACACACACACACACACACACACACACACACAAACTCTCAACTGATTACACAGGGATCATTTAATTACTGTGCAGCATTCGGTTTGTCCTCATACACACATGCAACATCTAGAAAACAGCAGCACAGGATCATCTCGCTGCCCATCACATCAAATCAGCGCTTCATCACCCTGTACATTCAAGTCTCCTCTGGGCATCTGCTTTTGGCTTCCTGTCACCTGAACATCACGCTGCTGAAAGGAGGAGCTGGCATTGCACATGCAGCAACAATTAAACACACAAAAGAAAAACGAAAAATTCCAGCATTTTTAGAACAAGAAAGAGAAAAGTGATCTGATCAGTAGCACGTGATTTGTACAGAAGACGTTAAAGGTGCAGTCTGTAAGGTTTATAAGGTCATCAGCGTGATTCGTCTTCATTCCTTTGTTTCGTTACACACTTTATTTTTTGTACATTTTTAAGTTTTCCCACTTTCAACTTTTTTGATCTAAAGTTAGAGGAGTTGTGATCTATGTGAGGGGTTTTTAATGGTTATTGTATATGGGTTTCTGGCCCTGAAATAAGCTCCGCCCCCAGATATTCTCTCTCTCTCTCTCTCTCTATATATATATATAAGCTCCACCCCCCACTGCAGTTTTTCTTATATTTCATAAAATGTTCATGTGCAATAATAAGCATTTTTTAAAGATGAACAATAATAGATTTGGAATATTGCCACGTCAAAATATTAGTTGCAATGCAATTCTGCTTCCTGTTTACCTCAAATACATATTTCTGGCCCTGAAATAAGCTCCACCCCTAAATAAAAACACAGCGTAAAATTTGTAATAAGAAGCCGATAAAGCATGTGCTGTAAAATCAGTGTGTGTGTGTGTGTGTGTGTGTGTCAGGTAAAACTAACTTAACCTTGCAGGCAGCAGAGGGCGCTAACCTTACAAACTGCCCCTTTAATAATGACATATCAAACAGGAAGGAGGAGAATAAATCATGGCGTCAGTGCCGACTCGGTTCGTCATTCTCTCTCTCTCTCTCTCTCTCTCTCATTTATACACACTCATACACACACGCTACACAACCCATTGCATGAGTTTAGCTTAAAGCTCTTAGCTGCCTCGGCTTCCTCAGGACCACTGGAATGTCTTCAAAATGGTCGACAGACGAAGATTTTCCCTCGTTTCATCACAAATATGAACTTTAATTGATTAACGACTCGTCCGTGTTCTCGCTGCTGATTGGCTGGAAATCTACACTTGTGTTTGGCTCTGTTTTTTCTTTGGAACTTGCTTCTTGGCTTGTTACAATAAATAATATGCATGTGTTTATGTGTGTGTATTTGTGTGTGTGTGTAAGAAGAGTTCAAGTTCCCTCTCCACTGCAGGACATTTGTGGTTGAGGGGGCGTGGCCTCCAGTTCAGACTCTCGGACAAAAATCACAGCATCTCCACTCACGTTGATAAGGCATTGGGCCTGAAACACACACACACACACACACACACACACACACACACACACACACACACACACACAGTGAATGTAAGTAAAATAGCTTATGTGTACACTTTCATACCTACACACACTCTAACAAACACTGACCTGGTTTTTGTTAGGGTTCTCCATGAACACACACTCCTTCATGCTGTAGGAGACGACTGCATTCCCCCCCAGAGCAGCAACGTGGGCGCGTACCATAGCAAACACTTCCGCTATAAACGAGTGCAGGAACCCGCTCACACCACCCTCCTAACACACACACAAAATTAAATGCCACATACACACATTACATGTGTATGTGTGTGTATAACTGTGAAATGTGTGTGTGTACCTCACGCAGTGAGGTGGTCTCTCTGATGAAGAACATGTTGATGATGCCGAGGTATTTTATTATCTTGGTTCGAGGAATGAAAGACAGCGGCGTCATTTTAACCACAGTGACAGAACCTCCAGGGAACGAACGACTGACCTCAGAGAACGAGAACGCCCTTCAGGCAACGGACTGGACTTCTCTAAAGAGGACACTGAGAGAGAGCAAAAGAGAGAGAGAGAGAGAGAGAGAGAGAGGGAGAGAGAGGAGAGAGAGAGAGAGAGAGAGGGAGAGAGGGAGAGAGAGAGAGAGTGAGAGTGGGAAGAGAGAGAGAGAGGGGAAGGAAGAGAGAGAGAGAGAGGGAGAGAGAGGAGAGTGAGAGAGTGAGAGTGGGAAGAGATAGGGAGAGTGGGAAGGAAGAGAGAGAGATAGAGAGAGAGAGAGTGGGAAGGAAGAGAGAGAGAGAGAGAGAGAGAGAGAGAGAGAGAGAGAGGAGAGAGAGGAGAGAGAGAGGAGAGAGAGGGAGAGAGAGAGAGAGAGAGAGGGAGAGAGGAGAGAGTGAGAGAGAGTGAGAGAGTGAGAGTGGGAAGAGATAGGGAGAGAGTGGGAAGGAAGAGAGAGAGAGAGGAGAGAGGAGAGAGAGGGAGAGAGGAGAGTGGGAAGAGAGGGAGAGAGGGGAAGGAAGAGAGAGAGAGAGAGGGAGAGAGAGGGAGAGAGAGAGAGAGAGTGGGAAGAGATAGGGAGAGAGTGGGAAGGAAGAGAGAGAGAGAGAGAGAGAGAGAGAGTGGGAAGGAAGAGAGAGAGAGAGAGAGAGAGAGAGAGAGAGAGAGGGAGAGAGAGGGGGGAGAGAGAGAGAGGGGAGAGGGAGAGAGGGAGAGAGGAGAGAGAGAGAGAGAGAGTGAGAGAGTGAGAGAGAGGAGAGAGGAGAGTGGGAAGGAAGAGAGAGAGAGAGTGGGAAGAGAGAGAGAGAGAGAGGGGAGAGAGGGAGAGAGAGAGAGAGGAGAGTGGGAAGAGATAGGAGAGAGTGGGAAGAGAGAGAGAGAGAGAGAGAGAGAGAGAGAGAAGAGGAGACAGTGGACATGACTCTCAGACTCCCCCTTTTGGACAAGGGACAAATATTGAACAAACACCAGACAGAAAGCCACCAGGAAAGAGAGTGTGTGTGTGTGTGTGTGTGTGTGATTATTATTATTATTAAAGCTATAATCAGGCTGATTGTGATTTAATTGTTATATAATAATTAAATGGTAAAAAAAAAAAAAAAAAAAAAAAAAAAATGCACCTGGTGTTTAAATGTTAATAAAAAAAAAGAATCTTCATGGTAATTCCTACGATTTATCGCCACATGCCTTTATGCTGCACGGTAACCATCAAACATCCCATAATAACACGGTTAAAGCTCATGCAGCTGTGACACGCAAACATCGTTTGGCCCTCCGTTAAAGCAGCTGTAAGCAATGTAAACCATGTTAAAACAGAAAAACTACTTGATTGCAAATGCACACTTTACATCTAATCCAACCGGATGTGTGCAATCAGGCTAGCACAATGCTAGCAAAAGCATAAAAAAAATGCTTTCAGCACCTTAAAATCGTATAAGTGCTGCTTATAAAGCCTTTACTGTTAACTGGATGGTTTGGTTCAAGAATAGTGATCAGAATCCATGCACAGATCAACTAGAGTGTGTTTTCAAAAATTGCTTTTAACACCGGCAGATTCAAGGCAGATTCTAAAGCATTTAAGGTGGGTCATATAAACAATATTTCCTCAGAGCATTAATTAAAGTGATGTAGAAACGTGGAGATGTTTAGGAGAGCTGCAGTGGAGTTTTTAACCAGAATGTTTAACAGGATTCTGGAAGGTGAGAAGATGCCTGAGGAATGGAGAAGAAGTGTGCTGGTACTGATCTTTAAGAATAAGGGAGATGTGCAGACCTGCAGTAACTACAGGGGAATTAAGTTGATCAGTCACACCATGAAGTTCTGAAAAAGAGTAGTGGAAACCAGGCTGAGAGAAGAGGTGACCATCTGTGAGCAACAGTATGGTTTCATGCTGAGGAAGAGCACCACAGATGCATTATTTGCTTTGAGGATGTTGATGGAGAAGTACAGAGAAGGACAGAAGGAGTTGCATTGTGTATTTGTGGATTTAGAGAAAGCATACGACAGGGTGGAGAGAGGAGTTGTGGTATTGTATTAGGAAGTCTGGTGTGTCAGAGAAGTATGTGAGGGTGGTGCAGGACATGTATGAGGACAGTGTGACGGCAGTGAAGTGTGCAGTGGGAACAACAGACTGGTTCAAGGTGGAGGTTGAACTGCATCAAGGATCGGCCCTGAGCCCTTTCCTGTTTGCAGTGGTGATGGACAGGTTGACAGACAAAGTCAGACAGGAGTCTCTCTGGACTATGATGTTTGTGGATGATATTGTGATTTGTGGTGAGAGTAGGGAGCAGGTGGAGAAGAGCCTGGAGAGGTGGAGATATGCGCTGGAGAGAAGGGGAATGAAAGTCAGTAGGAGTAAGACAGAGTACATGTGTGTGAATGAGAGGGAGGGCAGTGGAGTGATGCGGTTGCAGGGAGAAGAGGTGGAGAAGGTGGAGGAGTTTAGGTACCTGGGGTCAACAGTGCAGAGTGATGGAGAGTGTGTTAGAGAAGTGAAGAAAGGAGTGCAGGCAGGGTGGAGTGGGTGGAGAAGAGTGATAGCAGGAGTGATTTGTGATAGAAGAGTATCTGTGAGAGTGAAAGGGAAAGTTTATAGGACTGTGGTGAGACCTGAGATGTTGTATGGATTAGAGACAGTGGCATTGAGTGATGGAGAGGAGGTGGAGCTGGAGGTAGCAGAGCTGAAGATGTTGAGATGTTCATTGGGAGTGACGATGGACAGGATTAGAAATGAGTTATTAGAGGGACAGCGCATGTAGGACGTTTTGGTGACAAGGTGAGGGAGGTGAGATTGAGATGGTTTGGACATGTGCAGAGGAGGAACATGGGGTATATCAGTAGTAGAATGCTGAGGATGGAGACACCAGGAAGGAGAAAAAGAGGAAGACCAAGGAGGAGGTTTATGGATGTGGTGAGTGAAGACATGCAGGTAGTTGGTGTGAAAGAGGCAGATGTAGAGGACAGGGTGGTATGGAGACGGATGATCCGCTGTGGAGATCCCCGAATGGGAGCAGCTGAAAGAAGAAGAAGAAGAAGAAGATACAAGAATCTGACCACTTAGTCAAAGGGTGCTTTGGAAAAATAGCTTTTGGCACCTTTAAGTTGTCAAAGCACCGATTATAATAGGTAAAATCATAGACATGAATTCCTCAGAGTATTTCTTTGGGCCAGGTATCAGGATACAAGTCAAATTTGGCCAGTGTATGATTCCAGATAAATGCTTACAGCACCTTTAATTTTTTCAGGTACTAAAGCTTGTGGCAGTCACAGAAACACCAGACTGCATCTGCAGTGTAGTAAGTTGCTTACAGAAGCTTTAAAGTTGATGCTCATGATGCTTTGTTATGAAGCCCGTGTTAAGTGCATGCTCTGAATTTTCCTCATTCAGTTGGGATTAGAAGGAAAAAAAAAAACCCGATCAGTGTGAAGACTCGGTAGCGTTGGTCCGGGTTCAGGGTGGATGCGTGCGCTCCTACTTGTTTTAATTGATCCTCGTCTTATGGTGTGAGCTTTCAGTCTAAGCTGCTCTATCCAGGAACTGCATCTGTCTGTAAAGGAACTGTAATCAACTGAGGGGGCTGGACACACACACACACACACACACACACCACACAAATAGACAGCAGGACATACAGACACACGGGTTCATAAAGCACACAGAAACACAAACAGACAAGCGCATGCCATCACATCACACAAACACACAACAGAGGGATACACAGAGAGAGAAAAAGAAACAAAAAAAAATGAAGAAGAGAGGTATAAAATGGCGGATGCTGGAGTGTGTGTCACAGAACTGCAAACAGTTTCACACAAAAGGAGAAGAAAACACCCAAAAATAATAAATAACCCTGAGAACAAAACAGAGACTCACCTCGAGCACTCGGGAGACTTCCTGAAACTTCGGACAAACCTAACACACACGCACACACACACGCACAAACGTTACGCAGGAAAAGTTACGTTTTTTTAGTTTAGTAAAACTGTGGTAAGACGTTTCCACCGGAGGAACCAATCTAGCTCCTGCTCAACAGTCAGAACTTTTCTCACTACCAGGGATGATTTCTCGACAGGTTCGGGTACCTGGGTGGAAACGTTCTTTCTGTAAGGTGAACGAGGGACCAGAGGGTGAAGGTGAGAGGTAAAGGTTTACCTTTGGAGGAGCTCAGAGGGTTGGAGGAGGAGGAGGAGGAGGAGGATTCAGCAGGGAGCTCTAAAGAGAACTGAAGCTGCTCTTCGTTTTCTGGAACTGATGAGAAAAAAAAAAAAGAAAAAAAAAAAAGTGCAGCACCGGGACTCGGATTAGCTTCAGCTCACGGGTTAATGCAGGGATAAAAACCAACCAACATGCTGTGTGACTGTGGTATAGAATATATACACACACCAAACACACACCATCTTTAATCTACACTATCACAAGAATAATAATCACAATACACTATAACTCTAAATAAACCAGATGTGTATCAAGATTACACCACGTGACACAAGCAAAAACATCAGATATTCGCTAATTTGATCGGACTTTTTAGCAAATTTATTTTTAAAAAAAGGCTCAGTAAAGCAAATGCCCAATCACTGGATACCAGTGTCCCTAATAACCAATCACTGATTACTATTTTTCCTTTTGCCCAATCACTGATCTGGAATCATTTCCACAGGGTTTAATTTCTGCTTCAGACAGAAACAGCGTGCCTCGAACTATGACATCTCTTTTTTATAAGAATAATATTTAATAATCTATTGCTATCTATTCCAATGAGGATAATGATAATAGATTAGATTAGTTTAGATTCAACTTCACTGTCATTGTGCAGAGTACAGCTACTAAAAGTGTAAATAGCAATGTGTATAAATAAATTAATATAAATTTATAAAACTACAAATATACAATAAACATATTATGGGAGTGTGAAGGTGCAATATATATTTCTACAATACTGTATAAGGTGCATATTTGAAGAAGGGTACTATATAAAAGTGATCATGAATATGCAAATTAATATGTATATTTGCAGATAGTTACCTGGAGTTTTCAATATTTTTTATTTTTTTGCACAAATTAATCTACTTTGCCCTGAAAGGAGTTAGCAGAGTTTTCTCCTTTAACCACGACCTGTCTCATTCACACACACACATTCACACACATTCACACACACACACACACACACACACACACACACACACACACACACCTTTAATAAGTGTTTTCTCTCCGCTATGCCGGCCGTTCTCCTGCGTCTGTTCTTTATCGAAGCTCATGGCCACCGCCGTCACCGCCACCTGACACACACAACACACGATAAAAAGTCGTCTTGTCGTCTTTTTTCTTAAATCAAGTCATCACACACTTCATCACTCAGACTTAAAAAGCACATGATGAAAACGGAAATTAACGAGGGTCTTCTCCACAAGCTGAACAGGTTCACGTTCCCTTTCCACGAGGACGACTCTATAAAATGCGATGCAGTAAATAGAATGCAGAAACGTTACTGCACTACTTGTGACCATAGAAACATCAGAAACAGAGTGGCTAATCATAAGCTATCAACAGAAACTGATTTAAACCTTTTAAAAAGGCCCTGCATTTAAAATTCCACTCGAGCTTTAATACTACACACAGGAAACGATTCTGATTGGCTGAGGAGTTAGTGTGTTAGGAGTTGGAAATAAAACACATTTTGCCTGGATGCATTTCCTGCACTGTTTTATTTCACCTCTCACTCCATCGACATGAACTTTAACCCTTGGATGCAATGGCCGATAAAAAAAAAATCACAAGGCTGTGAGTCTGAGATCAAGTCCTGCATAACAACCAAATGTGTTTTTGTTCATCCTTCCAGAGATTAAGATGTCCAACATCAACATTTAGGAAGTGTTTTTAGCAAATTAGTTAACATTAATGAACCTGCTAATATTGGCTGAGGCTCAAGAAGGCTTGCTCGGGGGATTCAAACTCACAACCTTCCCTTGAGAGAGCAAGATGTTACCTGTATGAGCTCATCCTCAGGTACAGCGACAGCGAAGTTCACGTGGCACAGACAGCAGGGCACCATGGAGCGCAACTTGAAGTACAGACTCTATATAACACACACACACACACACACACACACACTCACGTTAACACTATAGACCATATCACACAATGAAAAAAACTAAGAGAAGGTTCTCACCTTGAGCAGGTTCTCACACAGATCATTGAAGATCTTATTTAGGCCTTGATTGGTCAGATTTGCGTTGCTAAGTCGGAACACTCTCACAGACGTGAACATCTAGCAGACGTAAAAAGAAAAACGTGAGAGGTGTGCTACGTTCGCTACCAATCGTATCACGTGTGCTCTCGTTAATCACGTGTCGAGACGTTGAGAAGAGAATTGCTGTGTACCTGTAATGCTGAAGTCCAGTTATAAATCCCAGGCATGATTTCAGTGTTGCAACTGTAGAACCCTAAGAAGCAAAAACATTACAAAAAAAAAAGTCTAATCACATGACGTGTATTAGATTTACATTATATCCAGTATAAAGTATCAAATATTAAATCCTTGTGATTTTCTTTCTGTGCTTTTATATACACTTTCTGACTGTAGGGACACCCTAATAATATAACTGCATCTAATGCAGAAGGTAAGAAGGAGAGAGGGAGAAAAGGAGAGGAAGAGAGGAGGAGAGAGAGGGATACCTGCAGGTGTCGGGGCATCGGTGAGGAGGGAATGAATGTCTTCAAAAGCATCTGTATCGTCGATCTGAAACAGTAATTATAATGAATATCTTTAAATTCAGAACAACATGAATAAAACTACACCATCATTTCTGTCTCACCGTCTGCCTGACTGTCTCACTGATCATCTGCTCATCAGTTCTGTTCATTTAAGAGTAATCTGGTCTAATCAGCCATTTGTCTCTCTGACTCACCTTCTGTCTGACTGACTGGCAGTCTGTCTGTCTGACTCACTCACCATCTGTCCGTCTTTCGGTCTCACTGTCTGTCATATCTCAGTGACGGACTGTCTCGTTATCTGTCTGTCTCACCTCTAAAACAAAAGCGTCCTTCTTCCCGTGAGACAGGTCTAACTCTGACACTTCGTCTGAGCTCTCAGAGTGCGAGCGAAAGAGGCGGGACCTCTGCCGGGGCTCAGGGATGGGCGAGCCAATCAGCTCCTCGACAAACTCCTAAAAAATCAGAAATCAGAAAAAACTGTATGTGTGTATATATATGTGTGTGTGTGTGTGTGTGTGTGTGTGTGTGTGTGTGTGTGTGTGTGTGTGTGTGTGTGTTAACAGACGTACTGGGGGGTTAATCTCGTACAGATCTTTGTTCTTGATGATAGCGTCGTTAATTTTCCTTTGCATGTTTGAGAGATGCTGTTCATATGTGATGTCACTGGAGGTTTTTCCTGCAATCTGGATTCCTCCTGGACTCGGGAGTGCTGTCAGAAACACACCTGTGGCTGACTACAACACACACACACACACACACACACACACACACACACACACACACACACACACACACACACACACACACACACACACATACACACACATACACACACATACACACAGAGTTCATCATATATCATCACAAATACATCCATGAGTGTAAGGTACACCAGAGACGGTGTGTGTGTGTGTGTTGGGTATTGATGCTGTACTCACAGCCAGGCCGAGCAGCATGTTCTCTCCCACGCTGATTTGGATATGCAGGCCGAACAGAGCGTTCATGCTACGCAGCTTCAGCTTGTTCATCAGCTGTGTGTGCAGCTCGTACTCTAGGAATGGCAGCAGGTTGCTGATGGCTGTAGCGTTTCCCTCACCCTGAGCCTTCTTCTTAGTACGACACAACCTGAACACAGAGATGAGTTTACAGCGTATAACACAAACAACCTGAACAGAGAGACGAGTTTACAGCATTTTACACAAACACCCTGAACATAGAGACGAGTTTACAGCGTTTTACACAAACACCCTGAACATAGAGACGATTTTACAGCGTTTTACACAAACAACCTGAACACAGAGACGAGTTTACAGCGTATAACAAACAACCTGAACACAAAGACGAGTTTACAGCATTTAACACAAACAACCTGAACACAGAGACGAGTTTACAGCGTTTTACACAAACACCCTGAACACAGAGACGAGTTTACAGCGTTTTACACAAACACCCTGAACACAGAGACGAGTTTACAGCGTTTTACACAAACAACCTGAACACAAAGACGAGTTTACAGCGTTTTACACAAACAACCTGAACACAGAGACGAGTTTACAGCGTTTTACACAAACAACCTGAACACAGAGACGAGTTTACAGCGTTTTACACAAACAACCTGAACACAGAGACGAGTTTACAGCGTTTAACACAAACAACCTGAACACAGAGACGAGTTTACAGCGTTTTACACAAACACCCTGAACACAGAGACGAGTTTACAGCGTTTTACACACACAACCTGAACACAGAGACAAGTTTACAACATTTAACACAAACAACCTGAACACAGAGACGAGTTTACAGCGTTTTACACAAACACCCTGAACACAGAGACGAGTTTACAGCGTTTTACACACACAACCTGAACACAGAGACGAGTTTACAGCGTTTTACACAAACAACCTGAACACAGAGATGAGTTTACCGCATTTTACACAAACACCCTAAACACAGAGACGAGTTTACAGCGTTTTACACACACAACCTGAACACAGAGACGAGTTTACAGCGTTTTACACAAACAACCTGAACACAGAGATGAGTTTACCGCATTTTACACAAACACCCTGAACACAGAGACGAGTTTACAGCGTATAACACAAACAACCTGAACACAGAGACGAGTTTACAGCGTTTTACACACACAACCTGAACACAGAGACGAGTTTACAACATTTAACACAAACAACCTGAACACAGAGACGAGTTTACAGCGTTTAACACAAACAACCTGAACACAGAGACGAGTTTACAGCGTTTTACACAAACACCCTGAACACAGAGACGAGTTTACAGCGTTTTACACAAACAACCTGAACACAGAGACGAAGTTTACAACATTTAACACAAACAACCTGAACACAGAGATGAGTTTACAGCATTTTACACAAACACCCTGAACACAGAGACGAAGTTTACAGCGCTTACACAAACACCCTGAACACAGAGACGAGTTTACAGCGTTTTACACACACAACCTGAACACAGAGAAGTTTACAGCGCTTACACAAACAACCTGAACACAGAGATGAGTTTACCGCATTTTACACAAACACCCTGAACACAGAGACGAGTTTACAGCGTTTTACACAAACAACCTGAACACAGAGACAAGTTTACAGCATTTTACACAAACACCCTGAACACAGAGACGAGTTTACAGCGTTTTACACACACAACCTGAACACAGAGACGAGTTTACAGCATTTTACACAAACACCCTGAACACAGAGACGAGTTTACAGCGTTTTACACAACCACCCTGAACACAGAGACGAGTTTACAGCGTTTTACACAAACACCCTGAACACAGAGACGAGTTTACAGCGTTTTACACACACAACCTGAACACAGAGACGAGTTTACAACATTTAACACAAACAACCTGAACACAGAGACGAGTTACCTGGCCTGTATAAGACAGCCTTTGCCGGTGACGTGGGCTTCAGATGGAACGTCTATTGTAGTGAAGAGAACATCAGGGACTTTATGGCGGCGGCAGCAGTGGCAGTAGGTGAGCTGAGCCGGAAACGGCATGTTTAACTCATCATATGGGATGTGACAAAACCCACAAGCAGGGGGGACGACATCATCTAACCTGACACACACAAACACCCCTACAATCAACACATCACTACTTATACAGGCTGATCCGTCATATACTGGGTAAAGTCTTAAAAAATGTATATAAAAATATTGATATTATGAGTACAGTAATCCTCCGCTTTACCGCGGTTCCAATCTGGCGCCCCGGTTTATAGCGGAATTGCATTTGCCACATATCTCATTAGTTTGGCTGATTTTCCAGACTCTCGTGCAGAGAACCAAACACCAAAACACTTATACGGAATTGTTTTTATGGAGTTTTATGTTGAAATAATGAAATTTATGAATAAAAATATATTCATTAACTATAAAATGCAGTAAAATGTTAATACTGTACAGTACATTTACTCACTATAAATGGGATACAGTGAACTGTATTTCTACTAATTTACACTAAATTAATCTCGTTATATTCTTGCTAATGTTTGCTGTGTGTTTAAAGTGTGTTTAAAGGGAGGAGGATTTTTTTTGGGGTGGCTTACAATTTTTGGTTAGGAAACGTTACCACGGCGATAAAAGGGGGATTACTGTATTATTATAATTCATTTACATTTTAACAAGTCCTTAAAAATATAGTGTTTAATGAATGAATGTATAATTAATTAATTATATTTTTTGGATAATTATTTAATATTCATAAAAGAAAATAATGAATCTAATTATATTTAGTTCATTAGAATAACTACTGGCCTCAGAAATGACTACATTAATCTACACACACAATTTTTGTCCCTGATTGTAAATGTGTTAGTGTGTGTGAAACCCATCCCCACACCTCCACCCTCCCACACACACAAGCACACACACGCACACACACGGACACGCACACACACACACACACCAGCCTCGTTAGTACAGTTTAGTAAGGTTAGGAGTCCGTCAGCATGGGTCATGTGATTAACCTACCCTAACGAGGCTGAACTACCCATCTCACCCTCGCCCCTTTCTGTGCCATGTTGCCGTGACAACCTGTTCTCTGTGTCCAGCACGCCATCCTGCATGAAGCGGGAGCTGAGGATCGCTGCTGTGCCCGACGCCGACAGGATACACACCTCCTCACTGCACACACACAGAAGAATAATAACACAAAAAACATCATATTAAATAATTAATACTTAATACTTCCTGAATCGGATTTTTTTTTAGCCATTTGAAGGTAGGATTCAAAAATAGAGAAATGTGTGTGTGTGTTTTACCAGATGCTGGTGGACTCGCTGTATCCCACCACTGCATGACAGCCGAGAGCTTTAGCGTGAGACTTGATCTCCTGTCGGATCTCCTCCCACCAGGCGTCTCGCGTCTCCGGCTCATCTGTAACACACAAGAGCACAAACTCATAATCCTGCTCGAGGCATGACGGACAAAATTCACACTCTCTCACACACACAGTCTGGAAACAAGTTTATTTATTGTTTTTATGATGATGATGATGATGATGATGAAGATGTGAATTGTTTTCATTCGTCACCCCTGAGTTCCTGATCATCCTCTAAGATCATGTGTGCAATCACATGATCATTTCCCATTCAACAGGGCTTTGTAGACATGCATTTAAAATGTCTCATGAAAGCAAACTCCACACCTTTTCCAAAGTTCCACCAATGGCAATAGAATGGGGGGGTGGAGGGTTGAAAAGTGAATACAAAATGTAAATATGGAAATGAGCTCTACTGTTTTAACGTTTTGGCTTCAGAACGTGACACCTTTATCTCTGCACAGGTTCTTGCTCGTTTCTTGACTGAGATGTTTGAAGAACGAAAAGAATTCAGCGTTCGCCCTGTGGCTCGTCTCAGCTTGTCTGCGTTCACGCTGAAAAAACGTTGCACACCACTGACTTTATTCACAACATCTCTACACACTCATTACAAACACCACAATCTACTGTATACATATGCATGAATATGCAAATTGGAAACCTATTTGTATATCACCAGCATCACTATCCGGATACATTAAATATCTAACTCACGTGAAGACTAAATTTTGAATTTATAATTCCTTAATTCTGAAGGCACAACGTTACCATGGCAACCACCATTTCTACATTGCTCAGTGTAGAGAAAAAGAGAGGGAAAAAAAACTCTGATTACAGCAACATTGTCCTCTAATATAGAGTGTGATTGGTCCAAAATTAAGTTTATGTAGTGACATCACAAGCTCAGACGTAGCCCTGCCCCCAAATCAGTCATACACAAGTGTATATTCAGCAGGATCAGAACGCCCTGAAGAACTGCGTATGAGTTTCTCTACCTCAGCAGCATAAACTGAATATACGATGTGTTCTGTTCTGCAAAAACATCTAGAGGTGTAGTGAAAAGAACCTGAGCTGTTTTTTTGTTCTGTGAATCACAATAGTTTACACAGGAAGACAATGTGCACATGTGGTGAGCTGAAAAGAATCTCAGCATGTTAAACACCAACCTAAAGGAGCTAGAAGAGAGGAGGAACGCATACGATTCGGTGTTGAGATTACTCTCAGATCAAACCAATCTTGAGTTCTCACATCAGTTCCTTTCTGCAGAACTT
>NC_060896.1:28857776-28882776 GCF_014805685.1 Silurus meridionalis
ACGTGTGTTGTGGTGAGTTCGAGTCTGGAGTTTCTTGATCATTTATTCCTCTCTAAATGTTCTGCTTGATGCTGAACTGATGCTGAACTGTATGTTGGTGATCAGAATTTGAGTGAAAATGTTCATATTTGACTGAAATGTAGTAAAGTTACAGTAAAAGTCTCCCAAATGGAAACACTTCAGTAAAGTACAGATACATGAAAAAGCTGCATAAGTACAGAAACGCACTACATTCAGTTCCTCACTGTTCTTCACTGGTAATTACAGAGAAATAATTAACTATTTAAATCCTCTGTATTTATTAAGAAAATCGGTGGATCAATTGATTCAGGCACTTGTTGCTGTCACCATGGCAACCTGTTGTAACTGATCGAGATGGTGAAGTGTATTTTATTTGAAATGGAAGAGGAGATTTGGATATGGGACTGAAATGTGAGCCGTTTGCACGTGCAGCGTCGTGGTTTGTTATGGTGAGCGTGATCATGCGGAGGGTTACGGGAACGAGTGCCTGCGTTAATTAAAACAAATGCTTCTTTTTAACGACACTCCACAACAATCACACTCAAATCACATCCGCTGAAGAATTCTGCTCAGTTAAGGGCGGGCATGTTGCCTTGCATGCATCCTGTGGAATCAAGGCCCCAACAGGACGTGGGTGTGTCCTACCGGAAGCCGCCATTAGAAGGTTCTCACTGAATGACACGCTCTTTCTCAGCATGGCTGTGTCTGATTGGCTCACATGGAGAGGGGGAGGAGTTGTACTCCATGTGGCTTTGGAAGTGGGAATGGGTGAAGAATTAGACTGAAGGAGAGGAGAACTGGGTGACATACAGATCTTTGCTGAGGAGAGAAGAGAAGAGAAGAGAAGAGAAGAAGAGAAGAGAAGAGAAGAGAAGAGAAGAGAAGAGAATGATGGAGAGAAGAGGAGAGAATGATGAAGAGAAGAGAATGATGGAGAAGAGGGAAAGAACAGGAAGAAGATGGGAGAAGAAGGAATGAAGAGATCAATGAAAAAGTAAAAATGAAGAAAGGAGAAAGATGATGTTTTCTAGAGACACTTCTAGAATTCATTTTGTGACTGATAAAAGCCACAGTATCTGAAACATCCTGCTTTACTTTTAAAATGTCCATAAAATAATGATAAGATTTAATGGTGAAGTTTCCTCTGCTGCACAACACACTCGTTTATGTCAGTCTATCCCTCTGTTTACCGTTTTACTCTACTCACATGCACACACACACACCGCACGCACACGCACGCACACTCGCACACACACACACACTCGCACACACACACACTCGCACGCACACGCACACACTCACACGCACACGCACGCACACACTCGCACACACTCGCACACACTCGCACACACACACTCGCGCACACACACTCGCACGCAGACACAAATAAAAGAAGCAGGATGGACATGTGAAATAAAACAAATAAACACAATAATGATTAACATAATTAAAACACAAACTGAAACTGATAGAGATGGAGATGAAGGGGAAGGGAACACCAATCGGCTCATCTCTAAGTGACCTGATCTCTTAAGTGACCTGATCTCTTAAGTGGCCTGATCTCTAAGTGGCCTGATCTCTTAAGTGGCCTGATCTCTTAAGTGGCCTGATCTCTTAAGTGGCCTGATCTCTTAAGTGGCCTGATCTCTTAAGTGACCTGATCTCTAAGTGACCTGATCTCTTAAGTGGCCTGATCTCTTAAGTGGCCTGATCTCTAAGTGGCCTGATCTCTTAAGTGGCCTGATCTCTTAAGTGGCCTGATCTCTTAAGTGGCCTGATCTCCAATCGGCTGATCTCTTAAGTGGGCTGATCTCTTAAGTGGCCTGATCTCCAATCGGCTGATCTCTTAAGTGGGCTGATCTCTTAAGTGGCCTGATCTCTAAGTGGCCTGATCTCTTAAGTGGCCTGATCTCTTAAGTGGCCTGATCTCTAAGTAGCCTGATCTCTAAGTGGCCTGATCTCTAAGTGGCTTGATCTCTTAAGTGGCCTGATCTCCAATCGGCTGATCTCTTAAGTGGCCTGATCTCTAAGTGGCCTGATCTCTAAGTGGCCTGATCTCCAATCGGCTGATCTCTAAGTGACCTGATCTCCAATCAGCTGATCTCTAAGTGACCTGATCTCCAATCAGCTGCTCTCTAAGTGACCTGATCTCCAATTGGCTAAACACTAGCAACCTGAACTCCAACAAGCTGATTTCCAGTGGCTAATCGCTGAAGGATGATACTTTGCATGCTCAGATCTGCAGTAGTACTCTAAAGAGCGTGAGGTAGCGGGCTGATCCCGGGGTACAGGTGTTCTTACCGGTTTTGGGGGTGAGGCTCAGCTCAGTGTCGGAGGAGGAGGACTGGCGGCTGTAGGACTTGGAGGGGGAGAAGGAAGAGAAGGTTTGGGCTCTCAGTGGGGTGGGGGGTCCTGAGCACAACGGGATGCCAGGGGCCTCCTCCCCGAAAACCGCCCTGTCAGAGCAAGGAGGAACACACTCAGTCTCACACCAGGTCTGCACAGAAGGTGAGTGAGCGTCTGTGTGTGCGTGTGTGTGTAAGTGAAGGTCAGAAAAGAAGGATAATAAGGTGTCTTTCCATTACAGGAACCTTTTTTTGGAACACTGGGCCGAATTTCTTCGAAAGCATGATTCTATGATTCTATAAAATAAATGGTTCCTTAAAAGATCTGTTAATGGAAACATTAAAAAAACTGAAGTGGAAAGAGGAAAAGGATGATGAGTATGAGGAAGAAGAAGAAATGCCATGGCTTTAATGCACAGAGAGGCAGGCACATCAAACAAACAAAGCAACAGAAAGAAAAAACACACAAACACAATAACAAAAAATAAATAAATAAATAAACGAGATGAGAAAAAGCATTTGTTTCAGCTAACCAAAGCACAACCCTCGAATAACGTGGCTGACTTGAGCTTCCTGAGATCTCCGCTAGCTACCATCAGGAACACGCTAACCGCCTGACTAGCTGCACCGTGAGCGGAACGCAGCCCTCTGATTGGTCATATGCATGTGGAGGGGCGGAGCACAGCTGCAGAACAGGTTGCTTTGGCAGCTGAAGATGGGAGAAGGCCTGGTGATGTCACAGCCATCTGATCCAATGGGAGTGAGGTAGTGGTGGAGTCATGGAATTGAGGAGGGAGGAGAGGAGGGGTGTCACCTGCCTACACTGCCTGGCTCTGGGACCCTCTGAGCTCCTGTGTCTGTGTTTCATACCAGCGAAGAGCAGAGTCGGCACGGAAACGGAGAAGCCCTGAGAGAGGCGGCTGCTCGCACTGTGAACCGGACTGCTGTGAGTAGAGCGACATCCAAGAGCAGAAGGAGCAGCCTGCGGAGAGCTACACACACACACACACACACACACTATTTCATACAGAACACACACTCATACACAACAAGCTAGACATGTTCACGTACACACACTGACAGACACACAGACGCTCACAACAAGGCAAATCACACACTCAGAAGGAAATCTGCAGATTTGTGACTTTTACTATTTTGAAACTTTTTAATGTTACAGAAAGAATAAATATGAACAAAAACTGTATTAGAATAATTTGAGAGAAACATGCATGTTCCTTTTCTCTCTATACAAAAAAAACAATAATGTGAACAAATCTATAAATCTCCAGACAGTTTTACACTCAGCACCAGGACAGTTCTCCAGTTTCTCCAAACATTCAGCTGAAACTCTTTGTTGTGTCTCTTCCAAAACTCTCTAAAGATGTTCTTCACTAGATGAAGATTTTCTTCATCTCACAGCAGTTCAGTAGGATTGAGGTGTGGTGTCTGGGCAGGTGGTTCCATGATAGATATCACTCCAGACGTCTGTCTGCTCTCTAAATAACACGTACAGAACTCAGACGTGTTTATCGCTTCGGCTCATCGACTTGTTGTACGGTGAAGTCGCTTCCGATGAGCCGCAGTCCAGACGTAACTGCACGTTGATGAAGTGTGGAATAGGAGACATGATGGTTCACTTTCACGTTCCGGAATCTTCACTGCTCCAAAACAACCCCAAACCATTACACTTCCACCTCCATGTGTGTCAGTTTAATGACAACTAATTAAGACGTGTTTAAAGTAAAGGTGCAAAACATTTTTGGACAAAAGACCTGCCTGAGTAATGATATTCAGGATTATGAAGCGTATCGCTGTGTTCATAAGTACGGTGCTGAGAAGCTCCAGAGTCAGATGAATCATGGACCTTCAGGATTCTGAAGCTTGTGGCCAGAAAGTTGTTGTTTACATTTTTATTCATTTCCATTTTAATGATTTTTTTCATAATCAAATTTCATTTTCTATAGACCTGCAGATTTCACACACACACACACACACACACACACACACACCCTACAATCACAAGCATATCCCAAGCAAGCAGAGACATGTCAATAAACATGCCAGAAACCTATACACAAAAGTGTGTGCATAACATGCAACATTAACACAACACAAACATACACGCAAAAAAAATGCTGTGCAATAAGCAGGATCTGCAAGACTTCCTGAAAGCAAACAAATGCAAGTGTGCAGAATAGAGAGAGGGAAAAACAGGCTGGAAGAGAAAGAGAAAGAGAGAGAGAGAGAGAGAGAGAGCATGCGGGAGAAGAACAAGGTTCTGGTGTATTGTGTGATGTATTCAGGTAGAATATACTCATAGAGCAAATCCTTACATTTATAAAAGACACACACACACACACACACACACACACACACACACACACACACACACACACACACACACACACACACACACACACACACACACAGAGCTCCTGCACATGTTAATTAGATCAAATGCACAAAACTTTCTGGATTTGTTGTGACAGATGCTGAACAATGCAGATGGCAGATTATTAACACACTGCTGGTCTAAAAACCCCTGGATTCAGAGCCTCCCATTAAATAATTACTGCATGAATGATTATGTTTGAGCTGGAATCCAGTTATTTAACTTTAACTGATGCAGTGAGCAGCTTGAAAAAAACCATGTCAGAAGACACGACACGATCCACTTGTTGTGGTCGTGGAAAAGATGTTCTATTTCAGGAGGGTCAAATTATTGTCCTGCCTCAAGTAAAGAAAACATGTGAAGAGATTTGCTGAAACTACAAAAATCAGGTTTAGAACTGTCCAGAACATTATTAAAATCTGGAAGGATCGTGGGAAACCATCATCTTCAGGGAAGAAATGTGGTCGGAAATAAATCTTGAATGATCGTGATCGGTGATCACCAAGACGTTTGGTGAAATCGAATAGTAAAACCTACAGCAGAACCCAAGACTGTGTTTAACAGTGAAAGAAAGAACATTTCCACACGCACAATGTAAAGGAGACTTAAGGGATTGGAACTAAACCCGATGTGTAGTCTTCAGAAAACCACTCATCAGTGCGGCTAATCGGAAGAAAGGCTTCAGTTTGCTAGGGAGCATTAAAGATTGGACACTGGAGCAATGGAAGGTTATGGTGCATCAGGGTAAGAAGAGCAGCAGATGAACTGATGTACCCATCATGCCTGGTGCCTGCTGTACGAGCCTGTGGGGGCAGTGCTGTGATCTGGGGTTCTGCAGTGGGTCAGGTCTCGATTCAGCAACGTTATGTGCCCAGAGAATGAGGTCAGCTGACCATCTGAATATACTGCATGACCAGGTTACTCCATCAATGGATTTTTTCTTCCCTGAAGGCACGAGTAGATTCCAAGATGACAATCCCAAGATTCAGAACTCAAACTGTGAGAGTGGTTCTTCACCCCATTGAGAATCTTTAGACGTGCTGGAGACTTTGTGCAGCGCTCCGACTCTCCCATCATCAATACAAGATCTTGGTGAAAAATTACTGTAACTTTACTGGATAAATGTTGTGACATTGCAGAAGCTCATTGAAACGATGCCACGGCGAATGCGTGCCGTAATCAAAGCCAAAGGCGTCAGACGAAATATTAGTGTGACTTTTTTTTGGACGGGCAGAGTATGAAATGAGAGAGGAAGTGGGCGGGGCTTCCTGGAGGGTCAGCTACTATCAAAGTGTTTAAAACACCTCCTGAACTGTCAATCATTCCCAGTTCATAATATGTATGATCTGCCGTATCATCGTTTTATATCATTGTGTGCATAAAGGATTAAAAAAAAAAAACCAACAGGTGTGAACACAGCGTGAACTGAGATGTTCCTCAGACCAGGAATGAGTGCAGGAGCTGTGTGTGCGTTTTCTTTCTCCTTTACGTGACGTGACTCACTCTTTCATATCTTTAGATGGAGATGAGTTGGAGGGGTGTGTGGCCCCTGCGGGTGCATGTGTGTTGCTGATTTTCTCGAGCGTGCAGGCGGTACCGATGGCGCGCACAACCAGGCCGGATTCTCCTTCCAGGTCGAAACACTGCAGGTAACCAACCACTGCGTTCCCACCCATCTCCAACACCTTCAGCCCGATCTTCCTCTGGAGCTCACCTGCACAGAGAAAAGCACACACACACACACACACACACACACACACACACGCACGCACACACACACACGCACGCACGCACGCACATCCCTCAGATACTACAACAACACTGCCGACCCACCCCCACTACATCCAAAACACTCCCCACAAGTGTCTATTATCTATACGCTAAAGGTTTAAAGATGCTGCTACTTGATGCACCACACAAGCGTCTGTACCTGACATGAGAGAAATGAGTCTCTGCCGAGCCTCGTTAGATGCTCGCGGGGTTCGTATGCGGTCGATCCACTGGTACTCGGGATCCTCGTTGACCACCAGCTCCTCCACGAAGCCGTGGACCATCGAGGAACGGTAGCATCGCGGAATGGACATGGCTGAGGGAACGGGAGAGAGAGAGAAAGAGTTCAAGCAGAAGGAGGTGAAAAGTGAACAGACGAGTCGAAGAGAAACGTAAAAAAACTCACTGCAGAAAAACTTCACTCCGCAGGAGGACTGTCTGAAACGGTTCAGATCGTTAAAGAGATCCACTTTAACTTTAACGTTGATCTCTCCCCGTATACCTAAACACACACACACACACACACACACACACACACACACACACACACACATCACAATTTATTTTGAACCAACATACCCTACATGCTCAAAAGTATCGGGACACCCGACGTGCGTGCCGAGTTCTATCACACAATTTTATACGACGTCTTTGGAATCTGAAGCATGAGATTTTCCCTTCACTTGAACTTGGAGATCCAAACCTGTTCCAGCGTGATGATGCCCCTGTGCACAAAACCAGCTCCATGAAGATCTGCTTTACATGGGCCGAAAGATGTGTGGAGGATTGTTCTTTTTTTTACACTTCTTTACTGTATGGATGTGTATTATACTTCTCAGAAATTATTTAAAATATGATGATGTGATACGTTCACACAAGTTCAATATAACATGATTTAACAATAATAAACGAATGTTTACATTTCACTGCACGTTGTATTCTGCATATAACCATGTGACGGATATAAAAAATCTTGAATCTTGAATTTATTGCAGTTTTTGGTCGAGTTTGATGTTTAAAGCAGTTTAATAAAACTTTTTATGTGTCCAATGTTTCCTCAAACACACAGACGTTTTGTCTGAGTGAAGCGTGCACGAGGAGACGCACCGTGAATGGTGTCGTAGATTGGAAACCAGCCGGAGATGACAGTGGCGGCTTCATTGCAGAGCAGCGGGTCGATGTCGATGTACACTTTCCCTATGGCATCGTTCGCACTGTACGTGTCGTGATCTAGAACCGTGATCTGCAACGGCTCGTCCTGCAAATCCTCATCGTCCACCTACACACACACACACACACAATGCGTGTTAGGGCTAGAAGATAAACGAACAAATAAACAATAAACCGCAGGTCAGATCTTTACCTCAAATTTGAACCACTCGGAATTCCACTGAGGGTTGAGGGACTTCGGAAACACGTCGGTTTTAAAAGTCGTGTTTCCGAATTTTACCTGTGAAATATAAAGAGATCAGAGTTGTTCTCGGACCAAAAAATATCCGTAAAAAAAAATTCCCTATTATTATGCATGATATGCAAATTAGAAGCAGGGACACACCCCCATTCTAAACAGGCTGTGCATCTCCTCTAGCAGAAATCCATTGTTACCATGGCAAGCATCGTTCAGGCGGGGCTGTTCTGACATCACTACACATCTTAACGCAGGTTCGTTAGCGCATTTGTTTCAGATGTGATATAGATGATTTAGCCCCGCCCCTAGATTGATCTTATACTTTCTACAAGTGCCAAATAGATATAAATTGTGGTACATGTTCTCCCTGAAGAGAAAAGAATTTAGTGCTGATTCATGAATAATTTTTTATTTATAAAAGATCTTCTGGGTGAATAAACACAATAATAAAGGTGATTAGCTGCATCGTGAGAAAGACCACAAAAGCTCTGCAGCAGTGTAGAAACTCTCAGTGTGTCAGGTTAAAGATGATCTCACCTCCACGAACGCGTCGGTAAGATCACTGGCGCGGTCCATGACGGGCAGATGTCGCCCCGCCATGATCTTCGCCTTCAGCTTCCCCGGCATGGTGCAGATTCAGACCGAACCTGAACAAACAGAACACAGAGGAAGGCTGTGAGATGATGCGGAGATGCTGGAGAGAGGCGAGGAGGAGCATGTGATCACACACCAGGTGCTTCTGACACACACCTAACCTGATCTCTTTATAATACCAAGTCTTATATTAACCAATACGTTACTATATACTGTATAATTAACTAACACACACACACACACACACACACACACACACACACACACACACACACACACCATGGCCATGGCTTTATAACACACATAATGTACTTATTTATTTTTTTGTTAAGAAATCTCCCCACTGTGGGACTTATAAATGTATATCTTATCACGCACATCTTATTTTAAATCAAGATATACGATATACCAAATGTATTGGGACGCACAACTTTTCCAGCCATGTTCGGCTCTTTCCCAGAATGTTCCTACAAAGTTTGTGCCACATAATCGTATCAGACGTCTGTGGATGCAGGAGCATGAAATTCTCCTTTCATTTGAACTAGGAGACCCCAAACCTGCTCCAGCATGACAATGCTCCTGTGCACAAAGCCAGCTCCATGAAGATCTGCTTTCCATGGGTTGGACCAGAAGATCTCCTGGTATAGATCTCCAAACTGATTAAACAGCTTTGGTGTGAATGTAAATGCTGACATTTATTAAATATAACAAATGTTAATTGTAAATGCTGATATATGTTTAATTACACACACACACACACACACACACACACACACACAGATCAAAAATTATATTTTATATTATTTAACCAAGCAGGCATTTTATTTTAAAATGTTTTAAAAATCTCAAATATTGAAGTTTTTTTGCATTTCTTCCTTTCAAGTGGACCGAAATTGAAACGAACATTATATATATATATATATTATTCTAGCAAAACTATTGTGTTTAATCATGAGTTTAAAAGTGTGTTTATAATAAAAATGTTTTTAATTAATAATAATAAATCTTTTACACGGGTATATTTTTCGACAGGCAATCTGTCAGACAGCTAGGTAGCTAATATTTTAGTCAGGCGACAAGCTAGCTTAATCAGCCCTGTTTAACTTAAGTTCAATACAGAAATAATAATACAAAATAAATAACATGTAAATAACATGATAGTTATATTTCTCAAAAATAAAGAGTTAAATATAAAAACTAATCTTTCATCACCTGTCATAGCTAACTAGCGATCCCAATGTCGCGCGAGGACTAGCAGGGTCCTGTCCGAAATCTCACACTCGTGCACTACATAGTCCTCTACAGCGCGCCGCAGTGGTCCGTTTTCACCTACTAAGTAGTGCAGCATAACGCGATTTAGGACGCAGCCACGGAATAGCGCGAGGACGCTGACCTGCCGTCCGATTGGCTGAAATCCAAATGTCGCGCGCGTCCTACACGAGTGCACTTCTACATGAACTCGCGCCATATTTAGTGCACTTGAGACGAAAAAGCCGTTTAGGACACGCCTCAAAAATGGCGGAAAAGACCCTATAAAACAGCTAGTTAAGCGAGTAATGCTAACGTGGGTGGATTGTTTTTGATCACGTATTTAAAACGTGTTCATCACTTACCTGATTTCAGGGTTTAATTAAAGATGTAAAAATAATAAAATGTTTTAATCCGATGGTCCATCGCCCTGGGCTCCACACAGCTCCCATACCCCGGATTATTCCTGTCAAAAACTACTCATCAAGAAATGATGTCTAATTGGTAGATCAGATCAGACCCGATCCGATCTGATCCGATTTAATATCATGTCTTGAGTTATGTTGCTGCTGTGAGGGAGTTATTAGTATATTAATCACGCGTGGTGAAGATAAACACACTGCACAGGACTTCCTATTCATCACCCACAGGCAGGAGGGTTGCCAGGTGCATATGATCCATTCACTAAGATTCTCACATTGAACAAACAGTACTAGTTGGGGGAATGACTTGGCAACCCGAATTTAGTGTCGAGGAAGGACTTCCGGCCTGCCAACTGCACGAGACACTTTTATTATAAACTTATTTACAATCTGTGACCTTTAACCTCTTTAATTTATTAAAAATAATACAAATATTTAATAAATAATAATTATCATATTGATCACTACTTTATTTTTATTATTTTTAAAATAATACAATTTCATTTTGTATTATTTTGTCAATTTATGTTATTGAAATTTTAGTCATAACACTTTATATTATTGTTTTATATATATATATATATATATATATATATATATATATATATATATATATATATATATATATATATAAACAGTGGATACTGTACCAAAGCAACTTTGCACAGATTTTATAGCATGTATGAGTGTCTATAAGTTTATCCCTAATGAGTGAAATATTTCTTGTAATAAAATAAACTTCAGTCTGAGCCTCTAAACCCCCTGAATATCAACACCACTGACAATCTATTATTATAAACTCTGACTGACCTCATCTCCACACACACACACACACACACACACACACACACTCACACAGAGTTATTGTGCGTTGCATTCTCGAGTGTCCTTCGGTGTAAATGAGCTAATATTGGCACCTTCACTCAGAGATATTCTCATCACCATGTGTGTGTGTGTGTGTGTGTGTGTGTGTGTGTGTGTGTGTGATGGATGGCCACAGTGGTGAATACTCTGGGGAACACACATGCCTGTGCTGTGACAGTAGAAAGGTTGCTGAACAAATAAAAATTCTATATACAGGTTTAGTGTTTAGAAGGAGACGAGGTGTTGCTTCCTGACACACACACACACACACACACACACACACACACACACACAAAATAACACATATTAATACACACACACACACACACACACACACACACACACACACACACACACACACAAAATAACACATACACACACACACACACACACACACACACACACACACACACACACACACACACACACACATATATATATATATATATATATATATATATATATATATATATATATATATATAAATATATACACTCAGTCTCTCTCCTCTGTCTCTCTGATCAGTTTTTCCGCTGTCTCTCTCCGCTGTCTCTCTCCTCTGTCTCTACTCATGTCCTCACAGTAATAAGACGTGAAATAAAAGTTAAACTCTCATATTCCTTCCATAAATGTTACATCTCCAGTTCATCAAACATCGTGTTCACGTCGCCATGGAAACAATAACGTATTAATAGAAACCTGCACTTCTGTCATCAATCAATTTGGTTCGCCCCTCCCCCTTTTATAACGTCATAATTAGCAAACTGTAATCCGGTAGATTGATGGCGTGACCCCCAGTGACCTCTCTGATCTTTACTTTAAACGGTTTTATACTCATGAATGAAGTGAGTGGTGCTGAAGAAGTGGAGAAGATTTATGAGTGCTGTTTGTCCTTGTGATCGAGGATGGGTGAGTCTATTCTTCAACCCCAACACACACACACACACACACACACACACACACACACACACACACACACACACAGGACAAAGGGTAAAAGCAGCTGTCTGTTCAGTGGAATTCCTGTGCTATAATTATTTAGCTGCCATCTGTCCATCCGTCCATCAGCCACATAAAAGCGCATTGTCTCTGAGCGCTGATCTTCCAGTTCTGCCTCCAGCTCCACACCACAGCTCACCTCCACACCACAGGTACCTTCTGCACTTCATCATCATCATCATCATCATCAGATTATATTCTCACCTCTGCATGCGGTTCAGGTCAATTCTCAGGAATAACTTCTCACATCATCATCATCATCATCATTCTTTTCTTCTTCTTCTTCTTCTTCTTCTTCTTTTCTTCTTTTTCTTCTTTTTCTTCTTCACATGAATAAACATGAACTCACACTTTATTCACGCTTTTTTTTCGGACTGTTTAAATGTTTACTGAAATAATTCGGTTTATTTCCCGTTTCCGGTCCCCGCAGGTCTCAGCATGAGCGACATGTGAGTAATCCTGTTCACATTTAATTCCCTCACACAATCATAATCATTTTATTTTCACTGTGCATTTTATATCTGTGTATTAAGATGTCTGTGTTTATTTTTTCCTTCTTTTCTCTGCACTAAACCCACACCAGTGTAAGTGTTTTTATTGTATTTATTTTATTCACACTAAAAACAACAAAAATGCGAGTTAGAAATATAAACATGTGCCGGCTTATAATAAAACAATTCTAAATATATATACGATTATTTTTAAAATGTATTTATTTGTTTGTTATTAAATTTAAATGTGAATATAAATACATGTAATAAATAGAAAAGAAAAGTGTTTGTGTAAAAGCCGCACGCTTTTTTTTTCACCTGAAGTCTTTATTCCTGTATTGTGTTCATTTGTTTGTTCATTTGTTTGTTTGTTTGTTTGTTTTGCAGCACGCTCCCAAACCGATGCCTCCTCGGGCAAATGTTAAGGTATTTAAAATCACAAAAACCAAAATATAAATCAGTCAATCTGAAATAATAATAATAATAAGAAGAAGAAGAAGAAGAAGAAGAAGAAGAAGGTTTGCGTTACACACTAATATACACTCATCATTTGTTTTATAGCCAAAGTCGAAGATCTCCGCCTCGAGGAAACTCTCACTGAAGGTAAATCCGATCTGATCTGATCAGTTTATTTATTCCTTCAGCAAAAAGAATTGCAGTTTTGACGTAAAAAGCAGTAAATCATGTAAAAATAATAATAATGCGTTGAGAACAAAACGTATAAAAACCAACATTATAAATAAATAAACAGTTTAATAAATTGAATAATATAATTAATAAACCTGTAAAAAATATCTAAATAAATAAATAAAAAGCAATGCTCTGTGCGTGTGTGTGTGTGTGTGTGTGTGTGTGTGTGTGTGTACTCAGATGCTGCTCCTGCAGAGGGCGGTGGACGACTTGGAGCAGGAGAAAAGCACCCGTGATGAGGAGAAAGTGCGCTACCTGGGGGAGAAACTGCCTCCACTGCAGATCTCCGGACTCTCCATGGACGACCTGCAGGTGAGACTCTCCCTCATCCTGGAGGAAACTTCAGTGTAGCCTGCTCGAGACAAGGACAAGAAAAAGAGTAACACACATTTTAGAAATGTCCTCACAAAGATTTATATCTTCTATTAAACACACAAATCACCACCACAGTGAACTGGAATTTGATATTAGATGTAAATAAATGTTTAACTGCAGAAAGATTTAAAAAAAGAATAGAAAAACTAAAATAAATACAATAAATACACAAACACACTCCATAATCACTGATCTACAGCGCAGAGTTCCAGAAATAACGACTCTTTCATTCAACTCGAAAAAAAACACTCTAAACCAGATCCAGGAAAATATTAGTTATACATTTCACTGTAATGAAGAATTTATAAGAATTGAAATTACTTTATTACATTCTATAATAATAATAATAATAATAATAATAAAAAATATTGCCTCAGACAAGTACAAAAAAAAATACACTAAGAGAGAGAGAGATGGATCTGTTACTTAAACAAAAACAGAATAGATAGATAGATAGATAGATAGATAGATAGATAGATAGATAGATAGATAGATAGATAGATAGATAGATAGATAGATGTGTATTTGAAGAGACATTGAAATCAATTAGGTTTCCAATTGGTGTGTGTGTGTGTGTGTGTGTGTGTGTGTGTAGAAATTGTGTCGACAGCTTCACACTAAAATCGACGTGGTGGATGAGGAGAGATACGACTTTGAAGCAAAAGTGAACAAGAACAATAAAGAAGTGAGTGCAATCACACACACACACACACACACACACACACACACACACACACACACACACACACACACAGACACACAGATGTATGGAGTGTAAATAAATGGGAAGGAGCTTTGTGGAGAAATGCTTAGTGTGTGTGTGTGTGTGTGTGTGTGTGTGTGATACAGATTCATGAGCTGAAGCTGAAGGTGCAGGATCTCGGGGGTAAGTTTAAGAAGCCAGCTCTGAGGAAGGTTCGTGTGTCGGCTGATGAGATGATGAGAGCTTTACTCGGCTCCAAACACAAAGGCTCCATGGACCTCCGAGCTAACCTGAAGTCCGTCAAGAAGGAGGACATTAAACAGGAGAAGGTATTCACACACACACACACACACACACACATCAATACTGAAAGAAAATTAAAGCATAACATCTGTCAGAAAGGATTTTTAAATAAACACAAATAGATTAAAAAAAAAAGCAGAAATGAAGTGAGAATTCTGTAATTTTGTTTTTGCAACAAAGAAAAGTGCAGTGCATTAATCAATAAAATAATAACAAAAATAAATGTTTCTAAAAAGGAGTGTATTTATCATACAAGGTGCTATGACCAAATATTACTCACCAAAACCTGAAATTATCTTCAACACAAATATTCCTCTGCATAGCCCTGACCTGTGTGTGTGTGTGTGTGTGTGTGTGTGTGTGTGTGTGTAGGTGCTGACCAGCGAAGTGGGAGACTGGCGTAAGAACGTGGAGGCCATGTCAGGAATGGAGGGCAGGAAGAAGATGTTTGATGCTGCAGGTGGAGGACAGTAAACACGGCAATGCTGTACAGAACAGTGTGTGTGTGTGTGTGTGTGTGTGTGTGTGTGTGTAAAGTCAGAAACATACTGAAAATAAGAACAATGTGATGTATCTTTGCAGTCGTTACGTGTAACGTGTGTTTGATCAGTGTTACACAGTCACTGCTAATATTTCCCATTTCTCACTGTTTCAGTTCCTCTTCATCATCAGAACAATCAATTACTTCAATGTTCATGTCTGGATTTATGTTAATGTCTATCAAATATAATCTTTTTTTAAGTTGTGTGTGTGTGTTTGTGCATTGGTGTGGAATGTGCTCTGTGTGTTTGGGGCGGGGGGGTCAAAAGTGTGTGTGTGTGTGTGTGTGTGTGTGTGCTTTATAATAAAACTAAATGAAGGAAGTAAGAATTTAAATGACTCAGAAAAGTAAAACACAAACATTGTGTGATTAAATCGTATCCACACCATCAGGGGAAGAAAACTATCATAAGTTCTCATTTTCTTCCTTTTGTGTGTAAAACCTGACACTCACCTGTACCTTTTACCCTCCAACACATTAAACCGTTAACAAAACACATTACAGGACTTGAGTAGAGTAGAAATATCTGTGTGTGTGTGTGTGTGTGTGTGTGTGTGTGAGAGACCACAAAGTGCAGGAGTTAAACACACACCTGTTGAAATGTACAAGTACCTGAAACACTGATGTGTGTGTGTGTGTGTGTGTGTGTGTGTGTGTGGACTGTAGGCTGTTTAACTGTAAATGAGCACAGGCCTGGGCATGAATGATAGAAGCAGATGTGTGTGTGTGTGTGTGTGTGTGTGTGTTAATGTCTCCTGAAGCTACAATAGCAGCGGTATCAGTTTTAACAAGAAAAAGACATGTACCTGGAAATGGACAAAAAAAAATAAAGGGACATCATTCAAAGGCCAACACTAACACTAAAACACACACACACACACACACACACACACACACACACACACACACACACACTGATATACTCGACCTGTTCAGCTTATAAAATATATATTTATTATACATTAATTAGCTTCATATGATCAAATAACATTAAATTGTCATAACTTTTTAAAATAATTAATACATTAATAATCTGTATATTAATTACATTCATATAGTTAACAAATACACCCACAATTATTTATTCATCCATATATCTATTTATACTAGCTATTTATGATGTGCTATAAATCACTGAATTACAGACTAATGTAGCTTTATTGCATATATTTATACAGCTGAGTGCAAAAGTTTGTACACCCCCATTAAGTTTGATTCATTGGTTGAGAGAATTATGATTTGATAATCACCCAATATATTTCCACATGTAATAAATATTTTGTTCTTATTAGTTAATTTTGTCTCTAATGTCTGTGTTTCTAAAAGCTGGGTATCTTTATTATTATTTATAAAAAATATATATATATAAAATAATAAATATTTTTTTTTACCTGAAAAAGAGGAATAAATAAAAAATCATTAAAATAAAAAAGTTTAACATTATTTTTATTTAAGTAAAAAAAAAAAAAAAAAAAAGACAGACATACAGTACTTCACTCATACAGTACAGTATAATACAGTGTGAAAAAGAAAGTACGCCCTCTTTGAATTTAATGGCTTTACTCATCAGGAAATAAAAAAAATCATGGTCTTTATCAGGTCTGTAGGTAAATATAATTTCAGATAAGAAACACGTGACAAATCTGTCTGTCTGATGGATAAAGCTTGGTTGAAATTGGTCTGAGCAACAACACAATGGTCCCAATCACAGCAGCAAATCTACAACAGTAGAGCTAAAAAAACTGCTTCAGTGGCTGAGTCAAAGTCCAGACCTCAACCGTACTGTAATGCTGTGGCGAGACCTTATAAGAGCGCAGCATAAATACATTCCCACAAACCTCAACGAACTGAAGCAATGCTGTAAATAAAAGTGAGTCAGAATTTCTCCACTCTGATGTGAGAGACATGAAATCATCCAGAACACCAAAACTTGATGTTATTGCTGCTAAAGATGATTCTACACGCAACTGAATCAGAAGGTGTACTTAGTTTTTCACACAACTTCACCATTTCAGGTTTTATTTCTGTAAAATGAATAATGAGGTTGTTTTTACACAATTATAAGACCTGATAAGGACCAGTTGATTATTATGCTTTCTTTTTCACAGGACTATAAACACAAATATATAAATACATACTGTACATTTACAAAATAAAAATAAAAAAATCTTTTCATTCAGAAGAGCAGCAAACTCCCACAAACCCCAAAACACTTTCCTTTATTTCTTTTCTTTTCTTTCTCCTCCGTTTGAAAGTTTAGAAATAAAGTTTGATTAAAACCAGACAATTTTACTGTTTTTTTTAAGTTATTAAAAAAATGCAATAAAAAATAAACCAGATGTACAAAGCTTTTACTCCAAAACAGGCTTTAAATTAAAATTAAATGTATTTTATATATAGAAACATATAAACACAAATATAATACACAGTGTTTATATGGCTGGATCAGATTGTTTTGTATTCAGATGGACTCTGGAACTGTTTTCTGGTATTTTTGTTTTAAATTTACAGTATTTTAGAGAACAAATATACATCGATCACAATGTACAAATCACTGGCCTTTTTATTTATATAAATATATAAATAAAATCAAGGTATTTAAAGGTATTTGATTAAAGAAATGTCTCCTGTGTAACAAGTTCAGATGAAGTCATTAATAATTGAATTGAAACTAAAAGGCACTTTGAAGCTGAAAAGGTTTCCTGAGATTTCCTGGTACATTTGAATGTAAAAACAATCCCTGAATCCTGAATCCTGCATCACATGGTGAATATCAGGCTTCTCCATTACCCCGTCCTCAGAACACTCAGGAAACAACGAAATACACTAATCCTAACAGACGATGTGTTCACACCCCAAACCAGACAAAACACCCGGTGTCGCCAAAAGTATTGGGACACCTGCCTTTTCCAGACTAATGATTTATTTCCCAAACCATCAAAGGCACACAGGTCTACAGGAAGTCTTTGGTAGCATGGAATTTTCCCTTCCCTCAAACAGGAGACGCAAACCTGTTCCAGCATGACGATGCCCCTGTGCTCAAAGCCATGGAAAGCCAAGATCTGCTTTCCATGATTTAGTGTGGAGGATCTCCTGCTATAGAGCTCCAACTCTATTTAACACTTTTGGGATGAATGTGAACGCTGACTGAACCCCAGGAACCTTCTCACCTTCATCACTACCTGACTTTACTAACACACTCGTAGCTGAATGAATCTCCACAAAATCTTCACTATATCTAGTGGAACATCTTCCCAGAAGAGTGGAGATAATTACTGTATAGTAAAGGTCTGATCTTACACCCATGTTACACAATGCAAAAAAACGTGCACAAACAAGTTACCTGGGAAAGTTATGTGTATTCAGAGTCGGGTTCTGTAGAAGTAAGTCAATAAAATATCATCATGGTTTGTGTTCTCCGATGTTCTCAGAGTGTGTGTGAAGGATAAACTGTCCACACAACACTTACAGAGAAACATCAACTAGTTAAAGTTAAACGACATCTCGGACACACCCCTTTTTTGTTTTTAGACAAACTCCGCCCTCACGTGTGTACCGCTGATGACTTTGGTATAAAATTCTCACTCATGTTCAGCTCACGGGCTGTAAAAACTGTTAAACATTAATTAAAATAATCCGAGTGTGTGACATCCTGAGAACTTCACCAGCACCTATAAAGAGTCAGTGATAACCAGTGAGGAACAACCAATCAAACCTCAGTATTGTCTCATAGCTCCACCCACATAAGGGAGCACCACGCCTGCAGTCAAACAGGGCAAAGGTGAGGGTGATGGAGGTTTAAGTGCCATAACCAGTGTCATTTCTGAAGATGTTGGGTTGCCAGATCTACGTTCTGCGTAGTGTTTTGCGATTCCACATGCCCCGTCTGGAGTGATGGTAGTGGAAGAAGTTCCTCAGGTGGAGACGCTCCACCTCCAGCCCTGCCTCTATGATCCTACAACCGCAAGAGCAGAAACATCACATCTCTTATGTAAATACTCATATCCCCCCTCGACACACACACACACACACACACACACACACACACACACACACACACACACACACACACTGATAGACGCACTTTCCCAACCCTTTAACTGACACGCTTTACTGATTTACTGGCTCTGTATCAAGTTACGAGGTCATTAAAGTTTATCACAGCGTAACATCTCACCTGTCCAGGAGTTCCCAGTCCTCTCCTCCCCAGCGGTTCTTGAATTCTTTGGTGTTCATGCCTCCTACAGCGTTCAGGTCTGATTTATAAATACCCAGCAAACCAAAACCGTTCACCTCCCAGTAACCTGCACACCACAAGCACATGACTGTAAATCCACACTGGAGACTGGAAGAAGAGTCCGAGTCCAAACAGAGAACAGAACAGATTCCCAACAGAGTTAGAAAAAAGAGTAGAGTCACAGCAGAGTCAGAGTCAAGAGCCGAGGTGGAGTCAAAGCAAAACAGAGTCAGAGGAGAGAGTAGAGTAAGATCAAAGTCAGAGATCAAAGTCAGAGATCAAAGTCAGTGGAGAGACTGAGAAGAGAACAGTCAGAGAAGAAAAGAGTGAGAGATCATGATCAGAATTCAGAGATCAGTCAAAGAAAAAGAATCAAACATCAGAGTCTGACAAGAAAAGAGTCAGACTTCAAAGTCAAAGATTGTGATGTTACACAGAAAACAAATGAAGGAATCTGGCCACATTAGGAACAGACTCAAAATGTGTGTGTGTGTGTGTGTGTGTGTGTGTACCGTCGGGTTCCTGAGGCGTCGCTCCACAGTTAAGCCTCATCACTAAAGGAGCGAAGGCCATGTGTCCCTCAACACAGTGTTTCCTCACCGAGTCAAAGAACCCCAGCGGGAAGTGGAGGTGAAGGTCACACAGAAACACAATGCTGTGATTATTCTGGAGAAGAAAAAAACACCATATATTCATGTTACACTCCATCCAGCTCCTGGGGACATCACTTGGACATCACACTCTGTGGAAGACCTGTAGAGGGTATTGTGTTCTCAGAGTGAAGTCCAGGAGGAACTGATGATGGGACTAAAATGTAACATGGGTTGGATTTGGTGGAAGATCTTCCTGCTTTAGAGCTTCAACCCTATTGAACACCTTTGAGATGAATGTGAGCACTGAATGCACCCCAGGAACCTTCTCACCTACATCACTACCTGACTTTACTAACACCCTTATAACTGAATGAATCTCCACAAAATCTCCACAAATTCTATAGGAACATATTCACAGAAGAGTGGAGCTTGTTGTAAGACTAAATGTAAAATTAAGTGTTTGAAAAGAAGCAGATGCCAATCTTAAGGTCGTACAGTGTATATGTATTTAATGGCGTTATAGCAGCAATAAACGCTTGTGTTTACTAGAGTGTGTGTGTGTGTGTGTGTGTGTGTGAAACTTACAGCGATAAGGTCGATTCCAGCCTGAAGACCTGCTGATCTTTCAAAGTTCCCTGTCAGTCTTAAATACTGAGACCTGAGACACACACACACACACACACACACACACACACACACACACACACACACACACACACACACACACACACACACACACACAAACAGGCTTTGTGGCTGTTCAGTGTGTAAAAAATATTTGCATTGTATAAACAGACGGGATGCGTGTGTGTGTGTGTGTGTGTGTGTACTTGGGAAGACGAGAATTCTTCAGCACTTGTTCTACATCCATGTCAGTGCTGGAAAAATCAACAATGATGATGTTGATGTTTTCGTCTCCTGTGCCACGGTAAAGCTCCTCCATGTCCACAATGAACTTCTGCACCCAACGAGCCTGGTTCTTCACTTCATATATAAATATAAACACACACACAGCGCACACACACACACAATGTAGACACAGTAAGGTCTCTTATGGTTCAGGAAAACAGACATAAAAGTGTGTGTGTGTGTGTGTGTGTGTGTGTGTGTGTGTGTGTGTGAGAGAGAGAGACCTGGTACGATAATGTGTATAGTAGCGTCAGGGTTCCACAGGAAGTTATGTGGGTTACACAGAAGCACGTCGAAGTTCACACTCGGGCGCTGGATGCTTTTAAACTGCAGCACGTAGACGTAATGAACGAGACGAACTCGAGCTCCTGATTCCTCCATCAGCTCCAACTCCAGAAGATAACGACTGCCCCGTCTCTCATCCTCCCTCTTCTCTACATTCACCACACGCTGCAGAGAGAACTTACTGCGCACACACACACACACGTTTTACATTTCCTTTATAATATTTTCTATATTCATTACCTATAGTATATATTGTAAATTTGTTTTACAAACACTGTAAAAGACATTTTTAAATGTGATTATTTTAATAATTAAAAATAAATCATTATGGGAGAATTAATAACAGGAGGTTGAATTATAATATGCGATTACTTTTGGAAAGAAAAAAAAAGAAAAAGAATAAATTATAAAGAATTTAAATATTCACCATTTATGTATACATTTAAACAAAAATATGTGTATGTTACAGTATATCTCATTTATAGAAATTGCACAATTGTACAAATGAGTTATTTAAATCTGTCTGTCAATAAATAATAAACATTAATGAAAATAATTATATTTTCTGTACAATACCGCGGATATTTCAGCTGGAGTTTCTCCATAAAAGCTTGCACCAAAGCCGTCACTTCTGATTGGCTGATCAGCAAATTCCCGCTCACGTTACAGTTCAGGTCGATCCAATCCGTCCTCATCGTCTGAAAGTCTGTCTGACTGACTTGAAATGTCTGATCCCATCTGATCTCAGGGTCGTACGTATCCCTAAAGTCCCCGCCCTCCATGTCCGAGTCTCCATACACCATCCAGACTTCTGCCTCGTCCTTGATAAGTTCTTCACGAGTTTTGGCCACACCTTCATTACCCAAGGCTCCGCCTCTCTGCAGTGTTGAAGTGTTGTTGTATTTAGTGTTCTGATGAATGTTATGTTCTATAATGCCTTGAGAACGCTTCTGATTGATGAGATCACCAGGCTGATGGTTCTCGAACCTCGATGCAGAAATTTTCCTCGTGTTGTTTTTCATTTTGTTAATAATATCCGTTTTTTCTCCTGACCTTTGATCCTGGAGTGGAGCTTTATCTTCTACCATCACATGATTCACCTGAACAACACGTTTGTTGATTCCTTTCTGATTTATAATGACATCCATCCATCCAACATGTTTCTCATCACCTATTTTGTTTTGTCTCTGCTGTTTATACTGGTTTCTGTCGGCCATTTTGTTTTGTTTCTGATTATATTGATTATTTTCCCTCATTTTGTTTTTGTTTTGTTTATTTTGGTTCTCATTCACCAGTTTGTTTTGGTTGTGGAGTTTAAATTGATTATTTTCCACCGTTTTGTTTTGTTTTTGCTGATTATATTGGTTCTTGTCAGTCGTTTTGTTTCGTCTCTGATGATTATCATCATAGTTTCCAGCTGCCATTTTATTTGGTCTTCCCTGATTATACTGGTTCTCATCTGCCATTTTGTTTTGGTTCTGGAGCTTGTATTGGTTCTCTCTCTCTGATACAGAGACATTATCTGCTGCCTGGATCTCCTGCTGCACCGTCTCAATTCCTTTCACATACTGTCTATTCGTCCTCCTTCTTCTACTCGATCTCTTTCTGCTTAGTGAGTTAGCGAAGAGTTTCCTTCCTTGGTGCTGTATGGAATCATCACGGTAGTCAAAATCCTCCTCATATGGTGTCTCCTTGTCCTGTCCGGCTCGGCCCATCACTCTGAAGTCCTTCCATCCTTCCCCATAATCACCTGCAGGAAAATGAGGGACACTGAACTTTACCAATCAAATATTACAAGCTTATTACAAAACACTAATGTTACAGGAGACGTGATTGTCTCACTCTCGTCTCGCTTCACTCTAACAGCAGCTAATGAATATTCATGAGCGCTGTTTTTTTTTTTTTGATATGTACCATTGTTTCTGAAGGCTGCCTCTTTCTCCTGAGGTTGGTCCAGTCTCATGTATTGTGACAAGCCGTACCTGTAAAAACCATCAGATTCATTACCATAATCAAAACTTCTGAAACACACGGCAGTTTGAATCTATTATTATTAGCAGTATCATTAATAAACATAACAATGATACTATATTAAAGTAAATATTAGAAAATTATACAGAACATTAAAAAAATGTTTTGAAATAGATTTTTTAAATGGTGTGTGTGTGTGTGTGTGTGTGTGTGTGTGTTTACATCTCCAAATAGTACGGTTTCATCTGGTAGAAACACGTGTTCTCACTCTCCATGTGTGTAAGCCGTGTACAGTCGTTGGGGTAAACGTAAGTCATGCGAACCTGCAAAAGACAAAAAATTTGTTATTTAGATCAGTTGAATAATTCAGTTACAACTGTTTGTGTGTGTGTGTGTGTGTGTGTGTGTGTGTGTGTGTGTGTGTGTGTGTGTGAACTCACAAACTGCAGACCCTGATATCGGCCGACCTGCCTGCCCTTCAGTGTGTAACTGGGTCTATAGGAACATTCCGGTAACACACCCCGTAATCTGGCCCTGTCTAATAAAGGCACTACAAACACACACCCACACATACCCACACACACCCACACACACCCACACACACCCACACACACCCACACACACCCACACCCACACACACCCACACACACCCACACACAAAAACATTTAGTTTTATCATACATACTTTACACTGTGTGCTGTGTGGGAGGGGTTTGTGTGATGATGTAATGTAATGGGAGGGGTTTGGGTGATGGTGTAATATAATGGGAGGGGTTTGTGTGATGATGTAATGTAATGGGAGGGGTTTGGGTGATGATGCAATGTAATGGGAGGGGTTTGTGTGATGATGTAATGTAATGGGAGGGGTTTGGGTGATGATGCAATGTAATGGGAGGGGTTTGTGTGATGATGTAATGTAATGGGAGGGGTTTGGGTGATGATGTATTGTAATGGGAGGGGTTTGGGTGATGATGTAATGTAATAGGAGGAGTTTAAGTTTGTAGTTTATTTAATGAATATGCAATTTATATTTGATGATGATGATATTTGTGTGTGTGTGTGTGTGTGTGTGTGTGTGTGTGTGTGTGTGTGTGTGTGTGTGTGTACACAATGGACTTCTCACCTTTAAAAAAGTGTCACGAAGGTCTTCTCTCAGCATCTCTGCCCCGTGTTCTGGAGCTTGTGCTTTTTTCAGAGGCAGAACTTCATGACTTGCAGCTGTCTGAGGAATGTGACTGACATCACTCATCTTCAGAGAGGACTCAACTAACACACACACACACACACACACACACACACACACACACACACACACACATACACACATACACACATACACACATACACACATACACGTACATATAGACAGAGACATGTCCATTAAAGGCTGGCCTTAAATGTAACCATAAACATGTGCTTATGGTCTTTAAAGTGACGATCAAATAAGCAAACAGTAAATAAAAACATTTCATTTTATTCAATCAAGATCATGTAATAAATATTCTGTTTCTCAGGCATTCTTCAGCCCTTCATCTTCACACATTCTGCTAAAATAATATGATGTGCTGGATCATGTGCTATCTAATGAGCTGCTGATATTTTCCCTGCTGTTCATTTTTTATATAAAAGCAAAAACTTTTTACCCAAGAAATATCTGGCAACCTCAATAACCTGAAAGAGGCTGTTTTTCAAACACTAACAAAAAGGTGTTAAAAATAAATACATTTATCAAATGAAAAAATAAATAAAACCATAAATCGTTTAAAAAACTGATTATTCAGACTGAACATTCAGAAGCTCCGCTCTGAACCACTGAGACAGCCGTAAGCAGATCCTTCA